>NW_010299673.1:65083-89239 GCF_000700745.2 Antrostomus carolinensis | reverse complement strand
CGGCAGGCGAGCCGGGCCGCCGCAACATGAAGATTAAGGATGCCAAGAAGCCGTGTAAGGCCGTGGGCTTCCGGGCGGGGGGCGCAGCCCGGGGGGCGCGGGGCCGGCTGGGCCGGGGGCTCTGCGTTCGACAGCTGCCTGCCGGGCCTCTGCCCGCTCCTCTGCGTCCCTTTGCATGAGGGCTCAGGGGCCGGGTGCTCTTACAGACCTGCGTTTGCGTTGGAAGGGCTTCGCTTTGGACAGAAAGTCGTGGAATCAGTTTTTTGGGGATGGGGCTGTTTTTAATGAAGATGGCGTTTAATCAGTGTACTGAACACCGGCGCAGGCACCGGTTTTTAAGGGCTAATCAACTTTTTTTTTTTTTTAAGAGAACATATTTGTTAATATCGGGGTACGAGTCTATCCTTAAAATACATTGAATGCTCCCCTTTAATAAGCAGAGCTGTAATAACATTTATTATTTTGGAGTACTACATTTGCTTTGGAGGCACAGACATGGTTCAGGTTCAGATGAATGCAAACAAAATGTCTAAGACTATGGGTACGTTTTTGTGGGAAGAGAGAACTGTATTGAGTAAAGCAAGTTTTGGTACAAGGGGTGTTTTCCCAGTGTGACATACACAACCGTGCAAGGCAACACACCTGTCAGACTTACACAGGTGAACCTTAGCTGAAAGGGATGCAGGGAGTATTCCACTGAGTTAGGCTATTTTTTCTTTGTCATCATACTTAAAGACTTATTTTCAGGGTGAGTTACTTTTATGAAAAAAAGGATAATCCTAAAGAGCTTGGCCTGCTGTTATTGTCAGTCATATGGCATGCCTGTCTAACGAACAGCATACAACTAAGAGAGTATATTGGAAGTGTATGTTTAAATATATTGTTTGAGCAGGCTAACAAGAAGAAAATCACCAAATGTATTTAACACAGGAAGTATTAGTGTAGCTCTAGAAATAGCTTTAAACATCGATTTGAGGTTGGCTGTGAAATACTTCTTGTGGTGAGCTAAGGAAACCCTGAATACACATCTTGTAACACACAATTAGCCATCAGCTTTTTTAGTGCCAGTGTGTGGAAATTGCTGAATTGACTATAATTGCGTTTATGAAGAATACAGTTCAGAGTAGAAGAGTAGGTGTTTAGAAGAGTACAGTGTTGGGTTTTTTTCCCTGATATAATATTTAAGGAATGATAGTAAAATTCTGAAGCAGTAATTGGTTGTAAGCCATTGTAGTGGTTTGGTAATTTTAAATGGTGAGAGTATGGCTGCTTCTACTGCAGAAACCTGCTCATTTCAGGAGTGTCTCTGCTGGGCCTCAAATACTTGTTTTCTGTAGTGGTAGATTTAAACCTTATTTTTAAATAGCCTTGCCAAATGTTATCAAGAAATTTTAACAGCTTAAATATGCTAAATTTGCAGTTTCACTTTTCCAATTCTTGAACCTGAACTTTGGTGTTGGTTTTATGATGGGAATCAGAAACAATTCCAACCGCATAAGCTGCGGAGAGAAAGAATACAGTGTCAAACTACGTTGTTTATTTCATCTTGACTCTGTAATGTATTTTGAAGCCAGTATCTTTTTTAGAGATAACAGCAGTTAGTATCATAGGCAATTAACTTTAGACTCATTCTGCAGATCTCTGCTCCTTGTCAGTCACACTGACTGAAGTGGGAGAGCAGCTGAATGTTTGAAGAGTCACAGATCCACGAAAGCACTGACGATGGAAAAGTCCATTGATGTTCAGGGGCTTGGTGCCCAAATACTGCCTTAAGTCCATTTGCCTTACATGCTCAAACTGACCTGAAAGCTGAGTTGGGCTCACTGTACCACTTTTGGACTGTCTAGTTACAAATTATTTATCTAAAACAGTTGTAGACACTTCTCAATACAGTTGTTTCTTAGGCGAAGTGAGTATTTAATCATCTGTGCTGGAGCCAAATTTGATGCAGGGGAAAAATGGTTAATCATTATTTAACAAGAGGTAATTAGAGTGTTGTAAGAGTCTGCAAAGTGGAATTGAGAAGGTTGCTTTAGCCTATCTGTACTTTTATCTGTGATGTTTAGCATCATGAAAGAAAGCGTGACTGCACGAAGTGCCATATCTGCCATAAGGGAGGTGAGGGTGAAATTGAGACACCTAGCAAGTTCAGAATTTCTGATGTGGATACACTGGCTAGACATGCTTGTGTGGCCCTCCCTTTCAAATCTTCACCTGGCTAGTGCTGTTGCTACTTTGTTGTTGTAAAAACTGAGAAACACAGCTGAATTTATGGAACATGGCTTCCAAGATTGGCTGTCTTGAAAGCAGCTAGTAAAGGGCTATTGAAATTTCTTCTGGAGGTGATAGGCATTTTAAAGGAGCGTAGCAGAAATTCAAGTCAGGAAGACCTTGTACTAAGTAGTTAGTGTAGGAGTGGAAGTTGGAGAGGTCATGGAGTCTCCATCCTTGGAGGATTCTTGAAAAGCTTCAGAGGTCTTCAAGTCTTGGCTGGACAAAGCCATAGTTGACCTCATCTAGTGTTGGTGATTTTCCTGCTCATGTGACTGAGAGGTTGGACTAGATGACCTCCAGAAGACCCTTCCAACTAGCAGTGTGGTAGCTCTTTTGGGGAAATGCCCATGGGGAAGAGTGGCTGGCAATTGTAAGAGAAACTTCCGAAGGTTATCTGTGGGTGGAGATGGTAAATGTGAAAGCAAAGGGTCTTGCAGAACCACTGCTGCGTGAGATCTGTCTAAAGGGAAGAGAGGAGCCACTCATCCAGAGAGAGCTTTCCGTGTTGGTGGGGGAAGGTGAGACACCCAAGAGGAGGAAAGTGCCAGCATGCTGTGCTCTTCAGGGCAGGTGGAGTCCTTCATCTTGACTCTGGAGTGTAATGGACTGCTGATGGAAGGGCAAAGACTTCTAAGATTTAGTGTGCAGTGTGTGTTACTTTTTACTGTTTGTTCTTTTAATTGTTGATGAAAAACAGTTTGAGAAAAAATGTCTGTGTTTATTGAAACAAATTGAGACACATTAATGGATGAAAGTACATAGTAGAGATTTATAAAATGCTGTATTGATATAAAGAAAAGTCGAAAATCTTGAATTTTTTCTAATGTGGTTACAGGCACATGTAGTCATTGTGGCCTCAGTGATCCCATAGAGGATTTATGTAGTAAAATTGATGAAAAATCCATTAAGGTTGCTGGGGAATCTCTTTTAAATTGATTTTTCTGTTCATAGAGCTTGCTACTTAGTCTTGTGGTATCCTAGCATTTTATCCTAGCATTATTAATCCTTGAAAGCTAATTATTAGACATAGCAGATTTTACAGGCTGTCATTTCACTGCAGTTGAAAAATGTATTTCTAATAATGGATTAATACTGGTGGGCACAGTTTATACTGTGTTTGCATCTGCAAGTGTTAGGTGATACCTCTGCATGCTGAATCTCACTGTAATAAAAACACCTATCCCCAAAGAGATTGCTGCTGAAATGTCAACAAAACTAGCAGGATGCGCAAGGAGGGAGAAGATGAAAGCAGCGATATTTTGTCTTGTATTAGCTTACATGGTATCCAAGTGTAGATGTGATAAACCTAATGAAGAGCAGTTACAGTAATTGCCGATAGCCACCTGTCCTCCCACTGGTAACTGTGGCCTGAGAGGTGGCTGAGTGGCAAAGTGTGGTGAGTTTACAGAATTTGATGTAGAAGTTTTCCCCTGAGGGAAATGGGAGAATGTGACAGTGCATGTCAGATACATTTAATTCAGGTGTTAATTCTGTCCAACTCAAATCTGTGTTGAGGCAGACTTGGGACATTTGAACCAAAAAGCTGTTACAAAACTAGTTAAGCAGAGAAGCTCTGGTGTCTCAAGGGCTAAGGACACTTGATGTGCAGTTTTCCTCTGTAGAGGCTCATAGACAAGACATCTGTGTAATGCGAGTCCAGCAAAGGCACTGTGCTGCCTAACCATCGGGCTAACCCCACTTGATTTAGCTGTTCAACAGCCTTTGATGTCTTTTCTCTTAACTTGTCCCCTTGGGCATGTTAGCTGCCTTAGACTGCTAGCTGATTTAGGTATTGGAGTTTACCATTAATTTTTACTCTTGTTTGCAGATGTTTTAGGGAAATACTGGAAGTGTGAGAACATACACATGTACATAGAAGAAAATGCATTTGGAGAAATGGCAGATAGATTTAGTTTCAGTTTCTGTGTTTATAAACATTAACTGTGCAATAGTCCAGTGTAACTTTTATATAGTTGACTTGTTTGTCTTGTCAGTAATCAGATAAGAATGGAATCAAGGTTAGCTTTATTAACAAAGGCTATGTACTGAGCTGAATTAGGAGTTAAGTTTTGTGCATCAGAACTGATAATACTGCATACTTTCATAAAGAACTGTTGCAGTGCTGGCAGAAGTGAACTTAAGTTTTCATGTGATTTCATGATCCTTTTCCTTTTCTTGTATTTTAAGCCAATATAGAACATGAGCTGCAGCACGCTTTGGTAGTTGTTCCCCAAGTCGTGTTTGCACTTGAAGTGCAACAGTCTTTCGTTTTAACAATATATAAGCTTTCTTACAAAGAAAACACAAAATCTGGTAGCCTGTTCTTTGCTGTTGCCGACAACTGTGAATTTATTTTTTTAATGGTGTAAAGCTCCCTGCTTGAATTAGGAGGCAGCTACTCTTATTTGAAGGTTAGTTCTTTTTTAATTTAATGCAGGGTTGACCCAGATTGACTTCATCTTACAATGAGAAAGAAATACTTTAAAAGTGTCTGGGTTTCAAATGTGTCATTACCTTCATAGGAAAGAGTTTACCAGTGATCTTTCTCAGTCTTTAAAAGCTAAATACAAATACAGTGTTAATCTGAATAATCTTATGCTTGATTTAATAAGGGGGAAGTAGTTAAGTCTTTTGAGTGTGTCCTTCCTGCAGCTTTGGATCCAAAACAGGCGTAGAAAATCAAAATACTAGTATGTGGTCTGGAACTTCGAAGGTCCTCTGCTCTGCTGAAGCAGAACCTATAGAAAAGGACAACAGTTCAAACTTTGTGCTTGTATTGGCATGAAAAAGACTTTCACTGTAATTATTTCCTTTTGGCATAGAAAGACCTTATATGATAAGATATAAGTAACCTTGAGATTGCTGACAGAAACTATGCACACCAAGAGCTTGAGAAGTACAAACACAAGAGAACGAAGCCTCCATTTGTATCTCTAAAAAATAATTTAAAAAAACAACCAACAGCAATCAGCATCTGTTTTCTTAATACGCAGAATTGCTACATCATTACTTGACCTCAGCACCTTGTGAGAGCATCCTTCCTGTGCAGGGAAGGACTTTTCTGTGTTTCAGGAAGCAGTTCTAGGGAATCCTCTTAAACCAGAGCTGGGGAGTGAAAGAAGAACTGGATTTGGAATTAAGGAAGTTGGATATTGTGATACTCCTCTTGCTGTCCTGTTGGAGACAGTTCAGTTTGTTTTGAAGTATCTTATTAAACCATATGAATTTTGACTTCACAGCTTGTGTTCTACTTTGCATATTTGTCTCTTCTCAGATAGTAAAAATACATATTTTATATATTCTTAAATAGAGCCTGACTTGACTTCCTATGAGAAGAATGCATGTTTTGAAGCAGTTTTGTGTAGTCTACCCAAGGCAGTTGGGCTTGTTGAGTAAAAAGCTTGATTCCTGCTTTCCTTTTTTCATATTGCAGCTGACCTCTACAGAGGGGAGCTGAACGTTGAAAAGACAGGGCACTGGGTTTGTTCAGTGAATAGCAGTTAAATTCTCAGCAAGGAATACTTCTGAGCTATGCATCACTTTTTGTGGAGTCTTCATAGGAATAGGAACAGTTAAAAAGAGCTGAGAAAAATCTTTTAATCACCAAATCCCCATAGAGCTGCAGAAAAAGCCCAGTTTTAATGCAGGTGCATTGATTGTCCTTATGAATTGAAGCTGTGGAGTGACGGTTACAGTTGCAGAAGTCCTCAAACCTGGTATCTGCAGAGATATAGGCTTGGAACAAAGGTCTTGCAATTGGTATTAGTCTCATCCAGGCATGTTTCTTTAAGTATGACTGCAATAAGGATTAAGCTGATGTCTCAGGATCTTTTTTTTCAAAAGATTGTGTTGCCATCCTTCTGCTTCTAAATTTCTGACTCAAAGAAGTGTGACCCACAGATATGAGTATAAAAATACTTTTTATAGAATCATTTATATATTATCAGCCCAAGGTATATGCCACGCTATTTTTGTCTTGCTCCAAGACAGCTTTCAAATACAAGACTGCCTCAGAATTAAATTTTTCATGGATTTGAGAGACTCTACCAGCTACAGATGCTGGTTTATGTGCTGCAGATACCAAGTAAGAGTGAAAACTCTTGTGTTTCAAACATGCCTCAAAGAGTGGCAACATCACCTTAAGCAGAGTGCTTACATATGTGATGTAATGCAATGCTCAGGTTCCTTATATGTGCAGCACGACTTAAAGTAGACGTGTCATCTTCAGCCATTGCCATAATTAGCCTGGTTGCCCTCTGGATGGAAAGTCTTGTAGGAAACTCAAGTGTGCTCTCCATACTATATATTTTGAGTAGTTCTCCATCCTGAATCTCTCTGTGGCCTTATTTCTAACCCTGCCAGTGAAATAACTTTTTCAGGAACTGGAAGAGGATCTGATGTTTCCACACGGGTTCCTCTTTTCTCCATTCCCCCCGCATCCAGATAGGAAGGGTGCTGAGCCAAGATCCACCCAAAGCAAACTGATTTGAAGACTACAGCAATAGGAGGAGAGTTCACAAGTTTACAATGTTGTGTCCATGCACAATTACATTCTAACTCTGTAGAATCAGTGTATTTGTAATATTTAAAGGTAGCTCAAGCATAGATAAATCTTTTATCCTTGCAGTCCCAAAATTGCAGCTACAGTTCAACTGATTGTGCACTTGCCATATATACGTATTTGTAGCCCCTTCTGTGTTTGGAAAACAAAATGGCTTTAATTTTCCTGGCTAGACTTGTACATAGATCAGTCAAGAGTGTTTTTTTCTACACAAGGATCCTTGTGTAATGTCTTCTCCTGGGTTGCTGGTGTAAGGAGTAAGTTAACAGTGTGTGGGCCCAGTTGCTTGTCAGAACTCCTCCACCTTGCAAATGAAACTTGAGCAATATATTTACCAGCCAAATCTTGACAAATTTTCAATAGAAAAATGTGAAACTTCTTGGGGTTTGTCACGGAGGTGAAAACTGACCTATTTTTTCAGTCTCAAAATCTTTAAATTGCTGTTAAGGTCACTCACTTAACCCAGAAAACTGATATTGTACAGCATGATCCCATTTTTCAGCATAAAATATGTTCTCATTTGAATTATGGAATAAACTTCCTTACAGTTCAACTGTTCCTATTTTTTACTTGGTGTACAAGATTCATAAACCTCTAGATTTTCAGAGATGTGACTAATGCTGTATTTGCAAAAGCGTTTTGAATCATTTAACGTGGGATAGATCTTCTGATAAGTAGGCATGACTTGCACCAAGTCTTCCTTAAGCTCATCACTTGAACTTTCAGCTCTTTCCCCCTCTCTCTTGTTGTTGAAGACTAGATCCTAGTTATTCCGTAGGCCCACTGAGCAGGAAGAATCCCAAGTATTTTAGGTAGTAGTTGGCTTCCTGTGTCCTAGTGAAATTCTGAATGAGTTGGATTGACTCCTACAGACACTTTCTGTGGCATGAATCAACTTCCCTTCTTCAATTTTGGTCTTGTGACATTATTTATGACAAGAGGATGAAACTTAGTGAGATCACTTAATAAATCATCAGTTAATTGTGGTCAAAGAGTATAATCACAAATTTTCTTATGTCCAGAGTCACAGTGCAGAGAAGTTGGTATGCAGCTGTAAAATCAATTCATATGTGACTTTATGCCTAGTCTTATGCTTCAATCTCCACTTTATAGATCAAATGTCAGGTTTATAGAACTTCATTCCCGCTTGGAGCTAGACTTTACTTACAGAATTTATCCTTGTGTTTAAATTTTGTTTTTCAAGATTAGCATGGTTACTGACTCAATCTTTTTTGTTACTATCTGACAATATTCTCCAGACATCCATTCCTGAAAGTTGAGGCAACTTTTAAGATTCTGTTCTTTTCTACTTTTGCACTTATGTTATAAATGAACTAGGACGCAGCCAGCCTTGACTAAATGCATTAAAATATTTTGGTAGGCAATTCTTAGGGGTGGATCCCACTGGTAATGTAAATCCAAGATAATTATATCTTACTCATTATGACTATCTTAATATCTTTTTAGTTTTCTTCCCGAGTTTCATGCTTCTATAATATATGAATTGCATCTGAAGAAATAAATTGGAACTCTACAGAATATATTTAAAAAAAAACCAAAAACCAACCCACCAAACAAATAAAAAAAACCTCAAACAACCCAACAAGTTATAGTGTCAGTTAGGAAATAAAAAATACCAGCTTCCCAGCGGGATGTTCAGTATCTTTCTTAAACTTACAAATTAAGATTTAAACACTGTTTCTGTGAGATTACAGTGGGGGAAACTCTGAGATGAAGACACTGTCTTTGCTGTAGGGTTGCTGAATATCTGTTTAGGCGCACACAGTTAGGAAGATTTATTGATACAGGCGTATTCAAATCATGATCCTAGATGACATAAACCATACAATCCTTGTTAGAAATTGCAGTCATGGAACCTAGGTTCAGTAATACTCATTTTTTATCTTAAGTACTTCTTAATAGTACTTTTTGTTAACCCTTTGTAACTTTGAGGGATATATGAAGAGCTCTATTCAGTTTCATAAACTGGACATCTTAACTGTGTCAATTTTTAAAATACGTGCAAATAAACTAATGCTTCCCTTTCAAATGAAACACGTTAAATGAGCAAAAGAAAACTGTTAGAGGAGGAATACCTGTCCTGCCAGCGTTGTCAGCTGTAACGTGTCACTGGCTTTCTCACAAGTGGGCATTGCTGTCTTTGTGCTAAGCTATGTCAGAGCTATTTAGGAGTGAAGATTATTTTATGCTTTGTTCTTTTTTTAAAAAAAAAAAAAAAAAAAAAAGTTGGATTTTGTTTATGAGTTGATAGGAAATATATGGTATAGTTTGGGGAGTTTTTAGTTGGGCTTTCTGAGCACATGTGACAGCATTTAAATGTGTAGAGTTGCTCATTTTTCCATTTTACCTGTGGCCAGAGGGATATTTAAGATCACGTAATGGAAATAAGTACTAATTCTTTGTTCCTGTGAGGATTTTTGTTAATATCTGTCCTGTTGAAAAGTATAGTGTTGGTTTAGTCTTAAGTTATGTGTGTTGCTTTTGCTGTTTAACAAAGCTAATAGATCAATTCTTATATCTGCACAGCTTTTCCATGGTTTGGCATGGACATTGGAGGAACTTTGGTGAAACTTGCATATTTTGAACCAATTGATATCACTGCAGAGGAGGAGCAGGAGGAAGTTGAAAGTTTGAAGAGCATTCGCAAATATTTGACTTCCAATGTAGCCTATGGATCCACTGGCATTCGAGATGTCCACCTTGAGCTGAAAGACTTAACGATTTTTGCTAGAAGAGGAAACTTGCACTTTATTCGATTCCCAACTCATGATTTGCCTACTTTTATCCAAATGGGAAGAAATAAAAACTTTTCAACACTACATACGGTGCTTTGTGCCACTGGCGGTGGTGCTTACAAGTTTGAAGAAGACTTTCGCACAGTAGGTAGCCTGTCTTTCCTTGTACTGAAGCTGATGGTAAATATTGCTGGGTTGATGGGTTAAAATAAGCAGTATTTTGAAAAACTATGTAATACTCAAAGATTAGTAATTATTCATTTGTTTTTCAGTCTTAACTGTGATAATCTAGAAATACGCTTTCTGACATCATAACATACAGGAAGATCTAATGCTAACAACTAATTAGAAACTTCCATTAATGCAGTGAAATGCAGGACACTTTTGTGGAAGTTAACCATTTTCTGATCTGTATTTTCTCTGATGGGAAATGTGCTTAAACTGCTGGTGCTTGAGTCACACTGAATTTTATTTCCTAAGCAGTTTCTGATGATAGATTTTCAAAGTTTGTCAGCAGGATTATCCTCATTAATTTAGTCCAGTGCTTTTTTTAGAGATCTGTTACAAAACATGTCTGAAGACAGTCCTTTTTCAACTGCAAAGCAGTTTGAGATTTTCCTGAGTGTTTAGACTCTTCCGCTGTGATGATCTTTGATCAAAATTGATCATCTGTTTACATACCTGAAGATAGTTGTTACTAACTGAGAATCTTATCATAGTACCCAGTGTGCACGTGTCCTAGTTTTAAAGTGGCTGCGGACCTCTTGTGCTTCTAGAGACAAGAAGACTTTCAATAGCACAAAATGTTTGGTTTCAAAAATCTACTTGTGTTTCCATTCCTGTGCTAGTCTTACCTTGAGCTGGTACAACCGTTTGTGAGGTAGGGTCACAGTTTGTGCAGTAGAGCTAATTCACTATCTAAAGCCCCACAGAAATGTTTTGTGTTGGAACAGTTTCCTCCTCTGCTCAACAGTGAAGCTTCACAGTTGTGCTATGGCAAGAAAAGCTGAAGGGACCTGGGGGAAGAGGAGGGGACTGTCAGTGCTGTGATCTGGTATTCACGTCAGTCAGCAGTGTGCAATCCCATCTGACTGTGCAACTCCGTAATCTAACTGCAGGCTGCTTTCTAAATGTGAACGCATCTGATTCAAAGAGAGACTTTATGGGTGTCTTTTCTTGGATTAACTGGCTAATTGGACTCTCTTAACAGTTGGAACTCCCTGCTGTGGTAAGAGAGAGAGCGATCACTTGTTTTGTGAAAGCCCAGGGTTAAACTGTATTAAGCATGATGTGAAATTACAGCCTTCCTGGAATCCACAGCACCTGTTAAATTGTCTTTCTGCTTTGTGTCATGTGCAAAAACTGAGGAAGAACTGTGGCAAGCCTAAAGCCCTGTATAATATCTGAACTGTGGTTTTCTTACGATCCTTGGAGTGTTAATAAAGTTGCAAGGATAGTTAGTACAGTGCCACTGAGGTTTTTATCTGCTGACATCTTAAAAATGACTTCTGAGCTAGGCAGCCAAACCCACAAACCTGAAAAGATGTATAGATGTGTGTTTCACCAAGATGACACTCAGTGGGGCCTCTAGGGTATTTGGTGACCTTTTTTTGGTTTAGATTGAAAAATTAAAGCGTTTAAGGCCAGGCTGGATGTGGCTTTGAGCAACCTGGTCTAGTGGAAGGTGTCCTTGCTTGTGGCAAGGGGGTTGGAACTGGATGATCTTTAAGGTCCCAAAGCATTCTATGATTCTACGTTGTTAGTTTTTCAATGGATTGATGTCTGAGTATCTCAGAAAGTTATTTTTGGGCTTACCAAAGCAGATATTTGTACTGCCTATTTGTTCTGAATTCAAGTCTGAGATCTAGATTTAAAGAGTAATTTGCTAATTGATGTATTCAGAATTTACCTCTGAATTCTTTGTTGGCTTTATAGTGGGATTGAAGTTCCTGAATTGGTAACTTGAGATTGCTTTCTAAAGTTAGGCAGTACAAATATAGTCATAAATTTTTAGCATGTTTAAGCAATGTTAGAACATGTTGACATTGTCTTTTTTTTTTTTTTTTTTTTTTTAAACACAGATTGGAAACCTCCAGCTGCACAAACTGGATGAGCTTGACTGCCTTGTCAAAGGCTTATTGTATATAGACTCTGTCAGCTTCAATGGCCAGGCAGAGTGCTATTATTTTGAAAATGCCTCAGATCCTGAGAGATGCCAAAAGATGCCTTTTAACTTGGATGATCCATACCCATTGCTGGTTGTTAACATTGGTTCAGGAGTCAGTATTTTATCTGTCCATTCCAAAGACAACTATAAAAGAGTAACTGGAACAAGGTAACTTAAAAACCTAAGTTGGGGTTGTTACTCTATGGAACAATAAGCCTTCTATTTTCAAAGTGGTTCCTCTCCCTGACTCCCCCCACCTGTCCATTCCCTCACTCTGTACTATGGAAAAGTATTTTATATTTAATTTACAGCTGCATGCATTGAAGCCCATCCCTGTAGTTCTGTTACTGAGGAGATTTAGCCAACATCTTCTTTATCAATCGATGAGTGCTAGAAGTGCTCTGTAGTGAGAGTTTTGTAGGATTTACCTTAAGTTTTGATAATGTATCCAGTGAGCCTGTGTTTCTCTTGCTCCATAAGAATAAATATGTCCCCACATTTTACAGAAAATTACCAAGGAACAGAGTCAGTGGCATGATGTGGGTATTTAAGGAGTTTGAGTGTCTGATTAAGTCTTCCAGTTTACATTTTTGAGAGTTTATAACCGTTTTTTAACTCTTTCTGTATGGTTAGCTTATTGTAAGTGACTTAATGAACGTTTGTGTGGTGAACCTTGAGCAAGAAAACAGCTTGGTATCTAAGTTGGAGGTGTTTGTTTGTTTATTTTGTTTGTCAAACATAGGAGTCTCTGATGTGAGGAAATACTCCTTAAAAGCAACTAATTTTCTTTCTTAGTCTAGGCGGAGGGACCTTTCTGGGTTTATGCAGTTTGTTGACGGGCTGTGAAAGCTTTGAAGAAGCTCTGGAAATGGCATCCAAAGGAGACAGCACACATGCTGACAAGCTGGTTCGAGATATTTATGGAGGAGACTATGAAAGATTTGGCTTGCCAGGATGGGCTGTAGCATCCAGGTAAGCAAGAGTTCTTTTTCTTGGTTCTTTTGCTGGTTTTGGGGGTTTCAAAACCAAGACTTAGTCTGTTAATACAGAGAAAACTGCTTTTTGCACACTTTTATTGTAATCAAGTTATGTTTTCATCCTAAAAGTATATATACTCAGTTTTCCTGAAGATTAAATGCCAGATGCAACTGAACGTGCCTGCTAGCTAGGTATTGAAGAAACCTCATGTGGTATGTCATACACAGCTTTACATGAGGCAGAGGGAATGTGAGGTGGTCACAGGAGTGGCAAGAACAAAGTGCAGAGGAAAAACAAAGCAGATTACTTTTTGACTCCCTAGAATCTTTTCGTAGGGCTGTTGTTCAGAGGGAAGGTGAGCGGAAGACTGCAGTTTTGTTGCTGTTACAGTAGTATCTCTTTGGTTTTTTTGGAAAGACACTGCTTTTATATATATATATATATATTTATGTGGTTGTCAGTACAGGCACCTGGCATAATGTTTTAACTACTTTTCTCACTTACAAAAGCTGTGGAACATAAACAGTTTGCACCATGAGAATGAGTGTATTTTACTGACGATTACAGAGGACTTTTGTCATAGCTGCAAGTTTTATTTCCACTGGGGGAGATTATTAGTGATACAGTTAGAAGTTACAGCTTCTCTACCCTTAAGGAATGTAAGAAGAATAAACTCTGGGAGTGAAGCTAATATGTATGTAAGAAAGTTCATAAAATCTTTGCTCTTATTCAGTAGAAAGAGGTCTTAATTCATGGTAACTTAATTCTCCCTCTCCAGTCAGCTGAGTCCAAACCTTTTCAGAGAGTATATGCTGACAGGTTTTAATATCTGCAAACTTTACACTCTTAGACAATACATCTTAACTCGCTCTTTATATAGGTACTTTTTGTTCTGATTTACTGTTTAAGTCCCTTTAATGATCTTTAATGACTATTTGAGTTTTAGAATAATCAGGATTCTGGCTCTCCAAACTGACATGGATATGGCACAGAGTCCTGAGTGGTAAAATGTCATGCATAGCTATAATCTTGCCTTGTTTTTTCTTTTTTTAAAATTTGTAAGAAATGATCTACCATGTATAGTAGCTGTTTATTTTCTGTTCCAGAAGACTCTGTCCCATCATAAAACCATTCAACTCATCTCTGTTTTCCTTCTACTTTGAGAATAGATGATTGGATAGATACTGTGAGAGAGGAAGCAAGCATGAGGAATTGGAGGATTCACCAGACTTAGGCACTGACTTAATTTACAGTGACTAGGTTCACAGAGTAGCCTTGCCTAAGAATAAGACTACTTTTTGCTGTAGATACTTCTTCATGAAAGTCAACAATCTAAACAAAAATATTTGGGGGGGTCATTATTGTAACAATATTGACTGTTTCCTGTGAATAAATAAATACACTCATCATAGTGTCAGTTGTCAAATTGCTGAATTTAATACAGGCTTAGAAAGGGAGCTCCTTAGGAACAAACTTGAGACTTAAGTTCTGTCATAGCATAAAAATTACATTCTGAAATTACTTCAAATGCACATTAATCACTTTGTACTTAATGGAAATTTTTCCTGTTATAGTTTTGGGAATATGATCTACAAAGAGAAGAGGGAGTCTGTTAGTAAAGAAGATCTTGCAAGAGCCATATTGGTCACCATCACCAATAACATTGGGTCCATTGCCAGGATGTGTGCCGTAAATGAGGTAAAAACTTCTGCCAAGGAAGTAATCTGTCTATAGGTCTGTTATTTGATTTCAGGTCAAATGACTGCTAAAATGATGTATCATTTTAAACCTTTTAGTATGTTCTCAAATGACATAAAGAAACTAGTGTAGTGTTAAAGAACTAGGAATTGGTTCAGAATATTTTGACTGTCTTTGCAGAAGTGGAACAAGGATATCTTTGCCAGTGGAGAGGGTAGGCTTCAAACTAGCTTTGGTAGGGAATGGAGCCTGCAGTAAGTGAGGGTGCAGGGGAGCACAGGATGTTATGATGAAAGGACTTGATTGTTCACCTAACTTAAGTCTCTGTACTCAGACACATACAGCATGGAATACAAGAGGTCCTGTCAGTCCTGGCTCTAATGAGGAACTATCCCAGCCTCTACTGGAAGGGTAATGTGGCAGATCACAAGCAATCCATACTTCTCAGTGTGCTGGGGACAATTTTCTGACACAAGTGCTATGCTGGCTGACTATGCAAGCATGGTGCTATACCTGCTATTCATGAGTGAAGAAGTGGTCAGGGATATCAGTGACAGCCTTGAAACAGTAGAGGATAAGGTCCTGAGGAAAGTGAAGAAAGCAAGTAGCAGAATGGAGACTCTGGATCGATTTGAGTAGAATAGGATTCTGGTTTTGTGGGGATTTAGGACGCAAGATGTTGTGGAAGGTGTCCTAATAGCATAAGGAGCCCAGAATAGCTCGTTGACCTTCCAGGACAGCACCTTCACAGCAAAAGCAAAAGGTGGCACTTTCGACTGGCTAAGGAGAAGCATTGCAGAAGAGAACAGGGTGCTGGCAGACAAGTTGACGTGAACATGAATCAGTAGTGTATGTGTGCAGTGGTGAAGGCTGGCCTCGTACTGAGATGCATTAATGAGGTCATAGCCAGCAGGGCAGAGGAGGTGATACTTTGGTCATATGACCTCTTTCCCCCTCCTCCCTGACCACCACCATTGCCAAAAGAGAAGCGCTGGCAAACTAGAACAGATCTAACAGACAGGTTACTGAGACAGGAGCACCTACCATATGAGCAGGCACTGAGGAATCTGGGTTAAGCCTGAAGACGAAGCTGAAGCCTGGAGTGACCGTCTATCTAGAGGTGGTTGCAGGGAAGACACTGCAAAGTACAGCCATGCATAGAAGAAGGATTGGAAGCCATGAACATAACTTGTAGCAAAGGGAATTCTGATTGGTATAAAGGAAAAAAGATGCTCACAATGGGAGTGGTTAAGCCCTGAAACATGGACTGAGAGAGAGACTGTGGACTCTGTCCTTGGAGAGTTTCAAAACATCTGACCTGAGCAACTTACATGTTGAAGTTGCTGAAAAACCTGCTTTGGGCAATGCACAGGACCCAGTGACCTCCAGCGGTTTCTTAAACTGAAATTATTCTCTGATTAAAGCTCGTAGAAGGCCTTGCTTCTAGTTAAGCATTATTTTTAATTTTTACCAACTCTTGAGAATTCAGATTTTTGACACCTGTCTTCTTACTGATTGATACAGAGATGGTTTCCTGCTGTCTTCTGTTTCTCAAAGCCCTGCTAAACAGAACTGGTATGTGTTCAGTTTCAGTATGATGAGCATGGACAGGCAAAAACCTGTGGCAGATTATTGAATATAGGCGCAGAAGATATGGGTTTTTCTCATTCAGATTTTCCCATTCATTATCAAAAAAATTTGGATAAAGTGAGGTTTAGTAACAGCTTTCTTAGAAAAGACTCAGGGTAACTATATTTAGAGTTCTGCTTAAAATATATGGAGTTAATAGTCTCAGAAATATCAACAGCATTGTTAGCTGCAGTAACCTTCCTTTTGCTTAGGAGCCAAACTAATATATTCTTCTGGGTTTAATATTGCAAGTTCTCCCTCAATTTCCTTATCTTTCTCTCATGTCTGTCTTGGAGAAGAAAGTTAATTTTTTGGGTATTGAGTTAATCTGGCTTTTTTGCTGTATGGCAAAGCTTGATAACAAAAGAGTTAAAACGGGGGTGAGGTTGAAAGTACGTACTATTAGTCTGAGGCATATTTATGCAATTTATATTTAAGAGTGAGAGTAAATGGGTACTCATAAACAGTGCAAATTAGCTTTATTCCAAGGGGTTTTTTGGTTTAATTCCAACTATGTCACAGAACTACAAATTGTAAGAAATGGTTAATAGAGATCTGCAAACTAGTATCTTGAACTAATGTATAAAGATAAAATGGATTTAATTATTTTGACTTCCTGCTGTAGAGCAAAATTATGTTTGATTTGGTGCCTTAATAGTGTGTTTATTTTGTCTTCACTGTGAACTAATCAAGACAGTGAAAACCAGTTGCATATTAGTCATTTGAATACAGGTTTAATTGTCATTCTGTTTTTTGTAGTGATTTGGATGTGAGTATTCATCTAACAAAATTAAGCCCTTATTTAAGCACTATGTTAAGCACTAATACAATTAAATTTTCTTTGGTTCTTGCTCTCATCATTAAACCAGTGTTTAATGTTGCTTCCACTTAATGGTGGATTTATTTCAGTGAATAGGGAAAATGGAATGATTTTTCACTTTTTTTTATGTTTGACTTGATTAAAATTCACAGCTCACTTCTCATATTTAAGTCTTAGTCTAATCTTATACTGAGGTACATTGAGGTCTGAAGATGAAAGGAACATCTGTTATGTCTTACTGTCTTCGGCTTCTTTACAGTGCTGCCTTGTTGCATATGGATCAAGCAGCATTGTACAGGGCTATGAAGGCATTGAGTCTTCTCCACCAAATATAAGTATTTTTCATTAGATTTCACTTTTAGCTGGACTGTTTATTTGGCTTAGTTACTGAAAATACTCACTTAATTTGAAACACAAATGCTACTTCTCTGTAAATCAAGTCTCTTGATTCTTGAGCGTTGCGTGATTTTTCCTTTTCCTCAAGTATGCTGTGGTTTAAATTTTGGAACCATGTTTTAATTGTGGGTTGTTTGGGAGGGTTGTTTTTGTTTTTTGTTTTTGTTTTTCCTTGCTGCAGACAGTCTGTTCTTTCATAGCTTAATTTTTCAAAACTGTGTTAAACAGTGAAAAGACTTAATCCTTTGCTGTTTTTCTCTTTTTAGAAAATAAACAGAGTTGTGTTTGTTGGCAATTTTTTACGTGTGAATACTTTGTCAATGAAGCTTCTTGCGTATGCACTGGATTACTGGTCAAAAGGCCAGCTGAAGGCCTTGTTCCTAGAGCATGAGGTATGCTGTGGTTCATTTATCTGTATGCATTGTTTTAACATAAATCAAAAATGCATGTATTGAGGAGCTCTCACACATGCGATAACCTGAGATGCCAAGGACTCAGTAGACATGGAAAATAAGGGGAATTTTCTCATCCTGTATTGGTTCTCTGGAGATAGCGCTCTCTTCCAGGGAAGCGCTTCACTCTCTTTGGGGTGTCTCAGTTCACGCTATAGATTTTTGGAGAGGGACAAAAAAGCATGAAGTTCTGCAGTAAAGTCAACAATCTTTCTTTGGCTTTGGGTGGCAGCAATAGTAAGTATTGTGTTTCAAAAGACTGCAGAGAGATCTAAAGCATGGGCCTTTGAAATACTTACATTGTTCTCAGTGCAACTTGAGCAACATCCTGCAAGTTGAGACTGCTTTAACAAGGACTGCTTGTCCTGCCTGAATGCAGTCCTGTGCAACTTGCTCTAGGTGAACCTGCTTTGGCAGGGGGGTTGGACTAGATGATCTTCTGAGGTCCCTTCCAACCCCTACGATTCTGTGATTCGTTATTGCCACACAGATACACCTTAAAGTTGTTGCAGTGATTTTTATGCTCTGAGACTAACTTGCTTTTGGGCAGCTTCTGCAATCTAGATCAGTATGTAATACAGGAGAACTGACCTGCTCTGGTTAAAATGTAGGCAATCAGTATTAAATACAGGTGCAACAGTTGAGAGACTTGTAGCTTTTTGGCAGTGGGCTAGCAATTTTTGTCCTCATTTTTGGTCTGCAAATATTAGAGTATTGCATCTGATCCCCTTCAGTTGATTCTCACAACTTTTTTCCTTTATTGTTTATCCTGACACTGACAGTAGCCTGTCTTGGTGCTAGTGTCTGCAGTAATAGCAGAATGGTTCCTTGTTAGTTCTACCCTCTTCAGATTTTTCTTGGATATATTTTAAATTCTTGCTTTTGGTCAAGTGTAGATTCCAAACACTTATATTTCATAGTTACAGGGAGGGGGAATATCTCGTTTCCCCAGAGGAGAAAAGTAGTCCAACAGGAGAACGTGGGGGGTTTTGCATGCAGGTAAGTATACAGTCCAAAAAATTATGTTGAAGCTTGGACATAATTCTTAAAAAATGTGAGGTGCAATTAGTTTAAGAAAATTTTGACTTGTACCTTAGCAATAGTGTTGCTATCAGTATTGAAGATCCTTTGGCAACCAAAATATGTAGCACAAACACAACCTGATTTCAGTGCTTTAGGAGTCAGTGATACATGTCTTAGCAGTGCTGCAGTGTATGGAGAAGCTTGAGGTGAAATCTCCTAAAGTTAAGCTAGATACGGATAAAATGTTAGTTTCACTAGATTTTCAAAAATTGTTATGAAAGTTTATGCATTAGAAGTGTATGATGATCTTTCTGTAGTATTGGTCCACCAGATGCTTTGTTGTCATTGAAACATGATGAGTGCAGAATTTAATACCCTACTTGAACCTGAAATATTTTTTTGTTTGTTTCAAACAGGGATACTTCGGAGCTGTTGGTGCTCTTCTTGGGCTGCCAAATTTCAGTTGAGATACCAGATGTCGCTACACTGAACTGTTTTCCACCTGAATTATGCTTTTTTATGACAATGGGAACTAAACCTGGGGAGGGGAGAAAAAAAATAACAGATTTTCTGTAACTGTTTTTTAGAAGTGATGAGCTACTGAATATTGCCATTATAAGGAAGGGGTTTTCACTCTGTTGGGCATTGAAAAGTTAAATGTTTGGTGATGTCATTTATGTTCTTTGGTACGTGTAGCCAGTATTGAACTTCTAATATGCAATACATCCTCTGAAAACAAGCTTCCAGAAGAAGGAATGCCAATCCTTTAAGTGCTCAGTTTGAAAAAATTGCAGGTTTACTCCTGAGGCTTTAGGCCTGTAAGTTTTGTGTATAATTAATGAGAGAAAAATTATTTTCATTAGTTATACTGTATTGTTAGCAGAATTTGCCATGTGTACTTACAGAAAACAACTTTAAAAACAGTAAGGTACTATCTGCAACATGAGGAAACTGTGGACAATTGCTTTCCACAGTAAGAATAGTAATTATTTTTGTGCAAGGGAAATAATATCAATGCTCTAATTTTCAGTGGGAAGAATAGAAACAAAAAAATCAGCCAAAGCAGCAGATTAAGGGGTTGATGTTTTGAAGGTATTTTGGGAAGATCCCTCTGTCTTTGGTTGGATTTGGAAAATAATGTAGTGATTAGGGAAGGCAGGTTTTTGGGGTTGGGTTTTTTGTTGTTGTTGATGATTTTGTTTGTTTGGGGTTTGGGTGTTTGTTTTTGGGGGGTTTTTTTTTGAGGGCATGACTTCCAAAATACTTTCTGGTTTTTTGGTCTGTTATAAATTGTGACATACATCATTATTTGTAAAGGTACCACAAAGCCTGAGAGGATTGAAGAAATCCTTATAAAATAAACAAGGGACCTCATAATTTTGATGCTTTGGCTCATTTCAGTGGAGGTTTGGAAAGTTTCTGCCCCATCCTACTAGTCTGAAAATGTGATTTCTCCTTAACTTTATAAGAGTTAATCAGAATCTAATTAGGTGTTGAAATGAAAGATCGTTAGCTTGCTTTTGGATTTGGAAGTTTGTTTTTGAAAGTTGAGGACAGTATCAGAGTTTGTATTGCAGCATCAAACGGACCAATATTTAGTGCACTTGCAATATGGAACTGTTCATCAAATTGTGGCCTTGGGATAAAATCCGTACTCTGGAACTGATCTTTGGGTTTTTCTGGATACTTTTAAAATTTACAGTTGTGGTTATTGTAATAAGTTTAGTCCTGAAACCAGGGCATGAGATCTTAAAACTTGTAAGAATATTATACAGTCATTAGCTGTGTGACTCTTTGTGGACTAAAGAGCTACCCAACTTTTTGATATCATCTTAATGTTAAATATGTCCTGTAAGTGCATGAGGAGCAACCAGACTAGAACACATTCCTATGTTGGGTTTTAAGGTGTTTTTAAAATTGATTGCTCGAGTATTCCACAGCATGGCTGTGTTGTATTCACAGACACCTAGTGTGTTAGAAACCTTTATGTGCTATTTTCAGTCTTCTCATTCTTTTCTTAAAATTCAAAGCCCCATACTAACTTTAAAAAAAAAAAAAAACTGTGGCCCTTTAAGAGTACATTAACTTAGAGAAGCCAGTGCATTAAGCCCAATGCCAATTGCAAATGTAGTTCCATTTATTGTTGCTTTTCCTGGTACTCATACAACATTTCTATTGTGCTTGCTTTGATATTTTGTTTTAAACATTAACAAAACCCCAAAAATTACACTCACAGTTCAACTGATGTAATGCTAAATCAGAGCACTTCAGAAAATAAGTGAATATGTTTTTTTCTAGAATGTCTTTTTAAATGCTGTATACTGTTCCTTTTAAGTTCCAATTGACTGTAGAAAGTAACCTCTACTTGGTTATAAAACTTTCAAAAACTTAATTTTCTGAATGGTTTGACAGCCTCCTGAAAATTTTGCAAACCAGCTGCATATTTTTCTTGCAAAGTGAAGTACTTTAAGACACATACTACATCTTGATTAGAAGCAGTTCCTTTAGACTGTATTTATTGCTACTTCATTTGTTTTGTGATACTGAAAGAGAGTTGCTCTTGAAGCAGTAGTTAGAATTTACTTGTATATTTAACTAGAAGCACATGTGGAAGGTGATTACCTGATGACCATGGTTAATTTAAACCATTTGAAGTTGATATGACCCAAGATAATTTTTTTAAGTAAATTGTACAGTGTTACAGAATAAATTAATGGAGTAATTCTTGAATAGTACGGTATAGAAACTACTGTGAGAATCAAAAAGTATGTCCTACCTCTCTTTTACTTCCCTTGAGCGTCTAAAAAAAATTGGCTTCCTTCTTCTAGTTTTATCAGCACAGTTGTTTCTCCATTACAAGAGCAACCAGAGAAGTTTTCAAGCCCTACTGTAAGGCCTAGATGTCCTGTATTTAAGCCACATCTTTGAGTTTTATCTCATTTTCTCTCAACTTAGAACTTGTTACTAGGGCCTCCAAAGATTGACTCTACCGCGAGTAGAAATGCTAGGCATCACACGTAGTTGGAAGATAAGCCTTAAAGTCCTTTCATCTCAATTATCTTCTAAATAGGTTGAAAAGGCTTGTTTCCTTTATACAAATCACAGAAGTAACATGCTTTTTCCTGATCTCTGTTTTTACTTTCACCCTTTCTGTTTCTTTTCCTCAAAGCTAACTGGTTGAAGTGGCTTTAGAGTTAATTGATTCAGCGAGATGTACTACAGTAGAGAAAAATTGTGGTTTTCTCAGGGCTACTGTTGTCTTTTCAAGTGGAACCATTTCTCTAGAGGAAAGCTGGTGATATTTCTTGTTCTAAAGTAAAATGTAAAGCTCATTTTGAATGTGTAATCATTCTCAGCTCAATCAGCCATGTGAGTGCCTTTTAATTTTTTTATATAATGCCAATTTTGCTGGTACTGGGACTTTATCCAGGAGGTTTCCTAACCAGTGTTGCTTACCAGAGAAATGACAGATAATGTTATTGGCCATGGAGATGATCCCTTCAATCCAGTGTAGCTAGAGATGCCAGGAAAACAGCATCAGGTTTCTGGCTTCTTATCCCTGTACCCTTTCGTTGGGCTAATGCATCTGCATTTCTTGGCCTCATCCTTCCAGCTTGGTCTTTTAAGTATTGCGCACAGTTTTATTGTATCAATATCTCCCTAAAAATCATACAAGTTCTTAGTCAGATAAGTACAGATTATTTCTGGCCAAAGAAGTTCATTTTTAGATGAAGCTATTCCAAGTTGGTATGGCTATTAAACTTAACCACTTTCACCTTTCTGTTTCTACTAGGGTAACTGCAATTTGAACAAGAAGGGAACTTTGACAATACATTTTGAATATTTTTAGCAAGCTGGAATGAATACATTTCGGCATTCTTCACTGAAGCTAGCAGAGGTTTAAGTATAAAGACTTTTTAATTCTTTTAGTAAAGCCTCAATAAATTAAACAGTTCAGAGAGAAGCAGCACTTTATTTGTCTTATAGTTTGGTCCAGATTTTCGAAGGGTATTCACATGTCTGACCTGCCTTTTGAAGATCCTTCCCCCTCTCTGTAGCATTCTGCAAGCAAGCACCCGTGTGATTCTGCCAACACCTCCATTCATATTTTAAGAGTCACAGTGTGGAAAAAATATGAGACCATGCTGTCCCACTTACTATCAGCCTGTATATGAAGAGCAAAAGTTCAGTTCTGGCTTCTCTCAGCAGATTCAGTAGTACCGTGAGATTCCTGCTTGCATTTGAGTTGTAGGTAGTACATACATGCAAGGTGATTATATTGCCTTTAAGGGTTGGAATACTAACTCTTTGTCTCTATCCAGTATAGGTCTTCAGGAAATGCCTACTCCAGATAAGTTGCAATAACTTCTCATTTCTAAATGTTTCAGAATAGCAGTGGAGTTTTAACATTTGGAACTAATTAAAGTGTCTTTTATCTAGAGCAAATTTGTGCTTCTTAAAGACTAGATGGTGTCTTATGCGTTCAGTCATAAACTTAAGTTTATGCCTAAATTTACATTCAGCCTGTTTTTTAAATATCGCTTTCACTGTTGGATACTAGATGGTTGTAATCCTGAGGAAACGGTTTAGGTGAGTTCAGAACAGAGATGAAGGTCAGTGTGGTTCTGTTGAGCTAGCTGTGGTCAGCTTTTTATCCTGAGTCCATTTGCACACATAACGAGGTTAGTGTATCCCTAGTGACAGGGCTTTCTACATCCTTTTTTGGATTATTTAGGCTTAAAAAACATGTCATATGTAATAGACTTTTGCTTAGGTTAAAAAGTGAACAAAAATCTGTGGGTCAGATTAGAAGTGTTTGACCAAGACCTGTGGGTCACAGTGCAGAGCCAGGAACATGCTTGACACTTCAGTTACTGTTTTGGTTGTATTAATTTTTCCATTTCCTGTTAACACACAGTAAGTGGGGGAAGAGTTAAAAATGTTTTGTGGATAAATGTTTTGTGAATTAAATCCTCAGACATGACCATGGGAGATTAAAAAAAATGCTTCATCAGAGTATAGAGGGATATTTCCCTGCTTACATTCTTTTAAGTTTTACTGATATATTCCAAAGTCTATCACCAGTATTCTGTCTGTGATAAAATTACTAATTCGTAAAGTTTTTTTAAAAAGTCTGCAAAGCCTGTTTTATTAGTCCTGTGTACTGCACACATGTAAAGTGTTTTAAGTATTCTTAAAAACCCACTTTCTGAAAACATCTCAAAAGATGCTGTAATATATTTATAATTATTAATGTGCTAATGGAATATGTTTGAGAAGTCTAGGTTTGCATAACGGAGTGCCAAATCCGGCTCTCTTTGGTTACTTGAGTAGGTGATTCTCTTAAATGGGGACTGTTTTACTAATGAGCAAGATCTGGCCTCAAGGTTTTCTGCTTGGGG
>NW_010299673.1:52929-65058 GCF_000700745.2 Antrostomus carolinensis | reverse complement strand
TGGTGCTAATTTGTTGAAAATAAGCATTCTAAATAGAAATTGTAAATAAAATACTTATGACCTGGTCCTTTTGACAGACTTAAAATTTATCATTTGCAAATATTTTTTGGCCTTATTTCAAGCTTCCCTTTTGTTTTGTTTTGGTTTGGCTTTTTTTAGAGTATGTGGACTGTGTTTGTTAATGTGGCAAGTCCTTGTCAGGTTTGGCTTCCTGTGTTGCTTTCTGTGAGGCCTGTAACATTCCCTTTGTGCATTATGATATGGATGACTTTTCATTGTCAGAGTTTAGTGTTACCCTGCATCTTGTTTTGTCATTGTAGCTGTTTAAACAAATAGTATCAAGTAGAACACAATTGGCATTTGTACTCTGCTGAAACTTCAAGAAAATCAGCCATTACTGTAAGCATTTGGGGAAGTTGTTGAAAATGCGAAAATACCTATTTAAAATAATTTTAAAAGCTAAATGTGTTAATTAGTCTTGCCTATAAGATAAACTGGAATCTGGTGTATCAGTTGCTAATCTTTGCTATAAATTGCTAGTATTTCACATTTCTTCTAGCATCAATTTAACAACATTGTAAATACAAGCTTTGGGAGGAGGTATATTAGTTTCAAATTGTGCATTACAAAATAATTTAATTATAAGACTAGTGAATTAGTATTTTGAGACATTAAATTGAAACATCTAGAACATGAAAATTAGTGTGTTGATGTTATAGAGATAGGATATAGAGGGCTTTTGAGAATCTGCACCTTTTTACATTTCTGAGTTTTGGCATTTTAACAAACAAATATTTAATTTTCCATCTATTGTCTCATCATATGCAAGCCTTCTAATCACCAGTTGCTGTCTTCAAATATTTCTTTTAGTTGTTAGCAAAACGGACAGGCAAATTTATAAATTGTGAACCCTTGTAGGATGGAAGTTCTCCGAAGAGCCATTTGGTTAAGTTGCCTTATTCTATTACATTGCACTCATGGTATGTCTCCATTTTCTTGTTTACTGTTCAGACACTGAAGATGTGATGTAAAAATACGTGCTACAAATTTTTATTCATAAATTACTGATTAATACCTTTGTGTCACCTGTTAATAGAGCTCTCGTAAATGATACCTTTATGCCATCTGTAATACAGCTCTTGTAAATTGTTTAAATTATTTTTCTTTTTATAGATTCTCATTACTGAATGTACAGATTAGATCCCTTTAGTATGTCATTGAGTAATTTGATTTGGGCCCTAATATGGCCAATGCTGTAATTCATCCCATTGTAACTGTAAAGAATTCTTTACTGCTTGTTTGCATGAATGAAGTTTGGATTTCATTTACTTTGTCATAACCCAACTCCTCTGTGATGGGCCTACTTTTTACAGTTTATTTTCCTGGTTTTATTACCGTTTGCTCTGTATGAATGTTGAAACAGTACTTGTCTTTTCCTAATAAATAATTTGAGATTGTTCATTGTTTGCCTAAATTTGTGGGTTCTGAGGGAGGGATTTCTGGGTGTGTTTTTTTCCTTCAGCATCATAAGTTGTTGTGATACTTGATACCGAGGGTTGTTGTGTAACATTTTATACTAAGGAAACATGACTGGTATGATTTTCTTGCTCTTTTCTTCCTCTCCCTCTCCCTTAGTAAAAGCCTGTATTTCACAGTTCTTAGATTCAGGACCTGTTTTTGAAGACTGATGTCCTAAAGAATGTTAGTTTTGCAGTCTTGAAGTAGAAAGCATGCCATCAAGTTACCCTTGAAAAGGAAACTTTTCCCTCCAGTTTAATTTGAGAGCCCAGGCTGATTCATGCGCACGGGTGACTCAGAGTGGTATTTTCCTGTTGAATGAAATACTGCATGTAAAAACACATTATATATAAACTACAATTACTCCTCTGTTGGAATTGTTCATTGCTTATGTTTTGGAAAAGCCAAATTACACTGTCCTGAAGTTGTTCTGACTAGATGCCTAATGGGCAAGAAGTTGTCAGGAATGAAGTCTGGGCACAACAGCATGCTGGCAATGCGTCTTGTGGTGAGCTTGCTGTGTCAGAGACTGTTCTTCAGCATTCACTGGACAAATATTGTAGCCATCCAAACTACAGATCTTTCTTTGATTTAAACTGACAAAAATGAAACCCTACAAATGCCATTCTGTGTTGTATCTCCGTTGAGTCTGGAAAGAGGAGCTCTGCTCTACAGTGGTTCTTTTAACCTAGGGGAAATTAGATTGTAAGAAATACAAGTTCAGTTACAAATTTATGGGGTGTTGATTTGTTTGGTTTGCCATTTTTTTAATGCAGAAATACCTGTTCTTTCTTTGAGTGAACTGTAGTAGCCTTTTGTGGAAGCTGGCTTTCATTTCAGCTGGGGTCCTTAATAGCTTCCTGCTGCAGCCTGTGTGCAAGCTCAGGGGAAGGAGTAATCTGTGTGAGCTTCGTTTAGTTCTATCTTATCCATGGTTCTGATTAAAAAAAATGTGAATCAAGTGACTCCTTTTGCTGTAAGACTATTCAGCCAGCTGTATTTTAACTTTTAGTGAACTCAGAAATGCAAACCTCTAATTTAATAATCCTTGTAACTTTGTTCTTTTTGTAACTGTAGATAAAACATTGTTTGCCTTTTGTCTGAGTGAACCCCCCCTGCTCTAAAGGCATTTCTGTCCATCAGCAGGTGTTTGATAACTATATCCACTTTCTGCCATTTCAGGCTATGGCACGAAAAAGTAGTAGCAGTCACCTTGTGCACAGCATGTGGGAGGTACCAGGGTGGTTGACCACATTTTCCTATTTCCAGTCCGGAGAGAGCAGACAGAGCACCACACCTGGGAACTCAGCACAGTGTCTGCAGCACCATGAGCATCTCTGCCTTGAGGAGTTGCATTGTTGGGGCTACAGAGCAATTGATGTTGCTCTGTTGCAGGCAGAACAGGCAGATAATTTTTATGCAGCCTGTAAGTATGGAGTTGAGAGAGTTAATTTGGCAATGGTGGCTCCTTTAGTAACCTTATGGAATCATGAGGCAAATTGCCTCCAGGAGGCTGCAGTAACTGTGGCTGGCCCAGAGTCCTAGTGTGGGCCCTGGCAGCTGGATGCGGGAAGGGAAAAGATAGGAGTAGCTGTTACAGCAGGGTCATAAGCAGTTACAGAGGAAGCAACATCAACTTTTTGTAGGTAAAAATTTCTGTTTCAAGAACACAACAAAGCTCTTCAGTTCCTGAAGGTGCCTTTCTTGGGAAGGACGTACAGCTATGCCATGTAGAAGGGAAATGTGTGCACTGAAAGTGCTTAAGGTCTTAGAAACACATTTGAGTTGATGAGCAACTTGGGAAACTTTTAACATGTGGGGACAGATACAACTGTGGTATATGAACACTTTATCATCTCAACCCTTTAGATTCTGGCTGAGCAGTGTTGATTGAGAGAAGCATTGGGCCATGGTTTATTGCAGCATTCTGCATTGCTTTTCTTTATGTAATTATAAAGAAGATTGACTTTTTTTTTTTGCCCTAAAACAGCTTGCACATTGAGCAATGACTAGAGGGAAGTGTTCTAGTAGATTTTTGCGTTATGAAACCTGAAGAGAAGAGGGATCCTAGATGACAGCATATTTCAAGCAGATGATAAAATACTTTCCATCAACCGAGGGGAAAGAAATACGAAGAAGATTCATAGCCATAGTCCAGACTGCAAGTTCTGAAAGGTAAAGGGCCTGCAGCCTGTGTGATTTTAAGGCAGCGTAAGCACCTAAGAAATTACATTCAAATTAAATTTTGAGTAGTTTCTATACTGCTTGTCATAGTCCTTTGAGTCTGGTTGTTCAGCCCATTTTCCATCTACCCTATTGTCCACCTATTCACTCTGTATTTCACCAATGTGGCTCTAAGTTAACTATGAGAGATGATGTCAATGGCTTTGCTGAATTCAGGATAAACAACATCTGATGCTCCTCTGTTAGCTACAGAGCCAGTCATCACAGAAAGCTATCAGGTTGGTCAGGCAGAATTTGCACTTGGTAAAGCCACGCTGTTCAAATCACTGCCTTGTCCTTTGTGTGCCTGGATGTGACTGCCAGTAAGACTTGCTGTGTAGCCTTGCCAGGCACTGGGGTGAGGCTGAGCAGCCTCTAGTACCCCACATAGACCTTCCTGAGAATGGGTGTGGCATGTGCCTTTCTTCTGCCATCAGGAATCTCCTTTGGTGGCCATGACTTGTCAGTGGTCAGCTCCACCCTCACCCCCAGGCAGAGCCTATCTGGTCCCACAGCATCATGTGCGCCCAGCCAGCTCCAGAGCTCCCTGTTTTCCTCCAGTGAGGAATGCCTCACTCCCATCACTTCTGCTTCTGGGCTCCAAGAGCTGAAAGTCAGAGGGCAGACCTTAAAAGTGAGAACCTGAGGCAAAGAAGGTGCTGACTACCATAGCCTTTTCTGTGTCTTTTGTTATCAGGGATCATGGGGTGTTTCTGTTGAAGGAGACCAATATATTGGGGTGATGCGTATCAAGGCAAGTGACAGAGTTTTGGCCAGAGACTGGTTATCAGAGACTGTTGGCAGCCAAGGAATGCAAGCCTGGAAGCAGCAAGGGAGCAGGTGTTGCTAGCAAGGGAATGCAAGGAGAGGTGCTTTGCACAGTAAATGCAAAGTGCTAGTATCCAAATTGGTGGCATTAAGAGATGTAGGGGAGAGTGGTGTCACCGGAGGAACTGGCTGCAGCAAATGAAGTTTGCAACTTTTAAGTCAGTGTCATTGACCTGGAAGCAGTGCTAGCTATTTACTCCAGAACTGATGTCATCTGCAGTATTTGACTTTGTTTTGAGTTTACAGCCCCTTATCATTTTTCTGTTATGATCAATTTATTATAGCTTATCACTTCACTTGTATTCCCTGACAGAGGCCATGCATCCCTACAGTCTGCTTGTGACAACAGGAACCAGAGTGTTCTGCGTTTTCTCATTTTGGTTAGCTACACCTCTTTCCAGGACAATCCCTAGCAGTCCTACCACCTACCTGTCTGTAACTTTTCTTACCAGAAAGGACGTTTTGTTTCAGCATTTCAGGCTGACAGACACACTGGACAAGTGTAACTTCTAGGCGGAAGTTAAGAGGCTTTTCTCAGTCTGTGTTCAATTTCTGTGGAGTTACATTTCACTTAAGGAACACTCTGTAATGGGATAATCTGATTTAATCTTAACCAAGATCTACAGGTTTAGGGATCCTTATTAGCTTGGAGATCAGCCTGCCATCTGTGACTAATACAGCGTTCTCCTCACTTTTGTGGAAGGGCTGTATTAAATGTGTAAAAGGCTGTTTTTCCTAGCCCAGATGTGCCCAGGTATGCAAATTATCGAGTTGTCTCTGATGCAATTAGTTTATGTACTTTTTATATCACAGACTTTTGCTGGTTTGCTATCTGTGGAGTGTTATTGATTTCATTTTATAGTAGACAATAAGGTTTCCCATGGAATATCTAGGAAGTACAAGGATTTACATCAGTTTAGTTTAAAACTAAGAGGAAAAGGCATTACTCCTTAAGAAAGACTTTTCAGGTCACTGCTGGAGAGCTGCACACAGGGTGTGGGCAATGCTGAATTGCTGTTTTGAAGCCAGCTCTGGGACTTGTGACAAGGTTACTGCTGGACAACACATACCTGCCAAAGGACAGGAAGGAGGTGGAGATGAATGTGCAATAAGGTTACGTGGTTCCATGGCTGCTGCTGCACCTATCTGTTAGTGCCCTTGGCTTCTTGGAAGTGATGGCAAGACCACGTGAGCTGATCAAACACCAGCTCTGGTTGCTGATGAGAAACACAGATTGGAAACCACGCCAAATAGCAAATGGCCAAGCTCATATCCAACCCCATCTCACTCCTGTGCCTTGGTGCAGCTGCAGCCATGGCTCTGGAGGTGATGCTGGCAGAGTGGTTCACTCGGTGGCTGCCTGGGACTGGAGGAGGATGGGACCTTTCCTGCCTAGTTCAAGGAAGATGAGAGCTGTCTGTGGAGGTGCATATATCATCCTTTTCACCAGCAGATCTTGGACTAAGCAGAAACAGCCGTCATAGTTGCCGTTACACGTAAATATGTAATTATGCATAAAGCTGCAGCTGGAGTGTGTGTGCTCAAGCAGCTGTGTCTGTGGCTGCTTGTCAGGGACTGTGCGAAGGTCCTGTCAAACACAGCTTTCTCTGAGCGCGCAGGGTAACTTGCCACTAGATGTCACAGCATGCTTGGGTTTGCGGCGGGGGACTAGGAGTGCCACCGGCGCTGGGGACCCCCACCCCAACCCACCCAGAGCGGGGGTGAAGCTGTTCCCTTAAAGTCCCTCTGTTGGATTGAAGCAAATAAATAGCATCTTTGTGTCTTTTCTTTTCTTTTAGAGCATTTTGGATGGAATTTTTAGATTTCATATGCCGTTCAGCAGTCAGAGAGACCAACAGGTGACCAAAGAGGTTCACCTGCTGCCAGCCTGCAGGAGTGACCCCGATGGGACCCTTCTCTGTTAGAGCTTGTCCCATCAGTAGGATTGGCCACTACCTGTGATGGTATGAGGTTTTGGACACTATTTTCTCTTGTGCATGTTTGTAGAAAGAGCAACTGTGGTTTTCTTTAACTTTGTTGGAAGATTGCTGTGACAGGGACAAGAAGCAAACCTGTTTTCTGAATATTTTAAGAACTCGTATCTTAGTTTTTTGTGTATGTTATTTGAATGTAAGCAAGGCTTGTAAAAACAGCAAGTATGGGTTTGACCCTGGGACCATTTTGGGAATAAGCAAACACATATAACCCTTTCCTGAAAATGTTCTTTGCAACCCCACCCTTCAGGAGCAATGTGCTCTGTAGTGATGTAAGTCTGGAAAACATTGGCAGCGGAGGGCTGAACTTTAGCTCTTGTTCATACTCAGCAGTTACTCTTATGGCTCCCTGGAGCCAGGAGGTGAATTGCTGAAAAACCACGTACCACATAGAGTGAGTGAGTGAGTGAGGATTGCAGGGTATGGCTGCTCATCATCCCAAACCAATGAAAAGCCATGGGCTGGGGGATAAGAGCTTAGAGTGGGGCCTCAGTGACAGTAGCAGGATTTCATCCCCGCTCAGTGTTCCTCTCTGTTCCTGTATTGCAAAGGATTAAAACAGCAAAATCTCTGCAAGGCTATTAGTGCATTAATGTGAGCATCTGGTGTCGGCACATCTGTAAACAGAAGCTCTGCTGTGTAAGTTAGTTCTTTGAGTCTGTAAAGTGCTTCAAGCTCCTTGCCTGTGAAACAACATGGAAATGTGTGATGTGTACTTTCTACAAATACTCCAGCTTCTACATAGGAAGCCTTCAAACTGCTGAAATAGTTATATGACATCAGTAAAGACAAGGGAAGTGATAGACTTGAATGATTTAAAAAAGTAAAGCTACCAGACCTCAGCTGTGTTCTGATTATCTTCTCTGAATTTGCTTCCTTTTCATTGCTTTTTCTATACTGAAACATAAATAATGTTAAATTCCAGATCACTCATGGGTCTGAAATTTAGCTGTAACGAGGACTTCTGCCAACTTTTACAAAAGGATTTTACTAACATGAAAGAAAAATAGCTCATACATATTAAACACTCGTCCTGACCCATGTAATCCTTTTGCATTTAAAGTCAAACATCCCTGAAAGAAAAAAAATTATAAAGGGGATGCAGAGAGTCAGCTGCAACAACAACCCAAGCCTCTGTGTGAAGGTCCTCCCATCAGGGTTTTGATTTTCAGACTGTTCACAGTCTGTTCACAGCTGCCACTACATTTTTTCCTTGGCCTGAATAATGTAAATACCGGACTGGTAGTGCTTTCCTTTGCAGTGATTTACACAATCTAGTTTAGAGCTCAAACCTTGACTTGACCATGCATACACTTTATCCCTGGGATCTCAGCAGGACAGCAGGTGCTATAATCAGGGGTGTAAATCTATGCAGGATTTCTGCCCAGTTCTGTGAATTTGACTTCAGATGACCTCGGAGCAGTTCCCCTGGACTTGAGCTGGTGTGACACAGGCTGAATTTAGTTTAGTACATTCTGTTACACCCACCACGGAGGTACTAGCCAAGAGCACCTATTTAGTAATAAACTGATAATTTTGACATTCTCCAGTTTACTTTTTTTTAGTAATATGTCTGTCTGTCCTGCCAGAGAAAATACCTACAGGTTTCATAATCAGCTTATTCTGCTGCTGAACTGATTATGTATTTTGAATGGCAAAAGTGGAGATTCTTTTTGCAGATAACGAGTAGCACACTTATATTAACTCCTTTCTCCAAGCCCATGCCCTCACGAGTCGAGGAAGACTAGTGAATATTTAAGATGTGATGGGGGCATGATGGAGATGAGGTATTATCATACAGTTGCCAATTTCAAATTCTACTGATGGTTAAGTGAAGAGGGTAAAAATGCACTTGAAAGAGGACTGGCTGGTTTAGAAGACTGGCAGCAGGAAATAGTTTTGGGCAGTGGTGAACTTCTATGAAGTCCACATGCTGGGTCAAAGCGTGGCCAGGCTGAGGCCAGGCTGCCTTCTCCCTGTCACCCTGTGAGCTTCCTGGCAAACAAGGGCCAGGATGCACCATGCTAACGATGACATGAATCTGGCCTTGGGAGGGGCTGCTTTTTTGGCAGCTCACCAGGCTTTCCCCTAGGTGCAGTCAGAGGAAATACCTGTTTTCAGAGATTTTTCTGATCCAAGACACTCTCTTTTGACCATTTTCTAGAGTCTGGGCAAGTCTTACTCTGCTTTTGCAAAGTAATCTCTTAAATCTGTTTTGATAAAAAAGGAAAATAATAAAAACTCTACATAGAAAACCATAAAGTGACCAGGCCCTGCCGTGCAGCCCGCTCATTCATTTGTGCTGGCTTTACCTCGTGCCTAGAAAAATCCATGTGATAAAGTATGACTGCTCAAGTTTGTGGTGTATTAGGGGAGGCTGTACTCATGTGAACACACGGCTGTCTTCATGAGTTGTGGCATGCCCTACCACTGGTTCTCACATGGAGACCATCTTTCTTTACATTTCTTACAGTTGGTGCTTACTGCATTGATCTTCTTAGACTCTGCTTCTTAGCTGAGCTTTGAACCGCAGCAAGGGCCCTCAAAGAGCATGCAATGAAGACTGGCATGACAACAGTGGCTCCTACTCTCAGCTGCTGAGAGAGAGCCAGGGTGAAAACTAGTTATTTCTCCATGCCAGGTTGATTGACACAATCCTGTGTTGTCCTGAGTAAGACAACAAGCACAACCCTCCAGCCAGAAAGCTGAGATCCTTGGTTCCCTGCTGGTCATCGCCCCAGCCGAACGGGTGTTCCTACCCTCCATCGTCCTCAATCCCAGTTTCTCCAGACTTCCTCCACCAGCCCTCTGGTAAAGGGATCTGCTTCCTCAGAGGAGTATGGCACCCTTTGATGCTCACTGCTGTCTTGACATAAGGACACAATTCCTCTTGTTTCTCAAAATAAACTCGCAAAATCCTTTGACCTTCCTGAGCTGGAGGAATATGTTTATAGATGGTTTAATTCCATTTTGTTTTCCTGAGTGTGAGAGATAGATGGCAGTGCGATTAAGGAAAGGGGAAATGGGGAGTGGTGTGACCTGCCCATTTTAAGATCCTAGATAAGACACCGATGAATTTCATCCACTTTGCAGTGTGCAGCCATTGCCATTAACTTTTGGAGGGACAAGGAAATGAATTATTTAATGGAATCATCTCTAATTTTTCCTTTATGTAAAGTCATGACACAGTGGTGTGAAAGAAAAAAAATCAACATTTGTATTATGTTTTCTAAACTTGCACCAACTTTCAAGACACTAGTGCTTGTAGACTTCTAGAAAAATATCAGCAGATAATTCTACACCAGCTCTTTTCTGGTGTTACACCATCTAAAGGTGAGTTTAGTACCTGAAGTCAGGGTAGCCAGAAAAAACAAAGCTTATCAGAGGACAAAAGAGGCAACACACAAGGAAGGGAGGTTACTGGTATATCTAAATTAAAGTGTATAGCTTTAATTAAAGGCCTTAGCAGCTAGAAGAATCTCTTTAAGACCGGAACCATCTTTGTTAGGCTGTAGCGCTAGGACAACTCATGGGTGTCATCACCCATGTACTTGTAATACTTGTAATAATGTCACTATTTCCAGGAGTTCTAGCACGAGCAGCGTGGCAGGAGAAGAATTGCTAAGGGTAGTTGACTGGGGATAATGGATAGTAGGATGAAATTGAGAGGAAAAAACTTAATTGTAATTAACTAGCTGAGAAAAACCTCTTGATCTGTCAGACAGTGAAATTGCCTCCCAAGAGCAATGGTGTAGTCCCACTCACATGGGCATATAAAGCCAGTCAAATGTCTATGATTCCCTGAGTTAACTGGTGTAGCTCAATAATTGGAGCTGACAAAAAGATTTATCTTCTTTGATTGACTAGCTTTCATAGAGGTTCATCTCTTTGTGTCGCTGGACAGAGCTTTCAGGGCAGCTGTTTGCCAGAAGCTGACAATATGTATCCATTTCAGCTCCTCAAAAGTGTTCTTTGAAAAAAACACTTAAATCGCTGGACTAGACAGTACTAATCAGTCTGCAGGAAAATGAAGCGTCCTTACCTGGGGCCCGCTGCTATAAATCTTCCTGTGCCAATGCGCAGTTGTCATACAGCAGTAGAAAGCCATTTAGGTGCATTACTGCCAAATGCCCAATCAACCTGAAAAATTGTGCTGATTTTGGCCAAGACAATAAAAGGAAAAGGTATTTTGCCAAAAGTATAAAACAAAGAGATGGTATTTCCACTGAAGCTACAATTTACAATAAGAAGGATTAATCCCACGAAGATAATGGAAATGATACCCACTTCTGGTTTCAGAAAAGACTGTGTGTGGCAGAAAGCTAGGCCTGAACGGTGAGGTTTATAGGGAGGTTTTGTACTCAGCATTGCTCATTCACTTGTTGAAGGACCTGGAGCAATGGCTGTGTATCTCCTCTCCCGCTCTGCCTTCTCCGATTCAGCAGAGCTCTTCAGAGCAATGCCTTCCTCTCTGTATTTTGGTCATTTTGTAGTATGCAGACAGGAGATGGAGAACTTAGATGCCTCTTTTGCTATGGTGAAGCACACTGCTTTGGAGATCAGAATTTACAGAAACATGAGGTCTCAAGCTAATTAGTGTATAAGATTTATGAGATAAGCCTAAATGCATCAGATTGGAAGAAGATAGAGGAATAAGCTGTTACCACCGAATATGAGAGCAACCTGACATTGTTTGCTAACTGCAGCACCTGGATAAGCTTCAGGTGATAGCTCATGGCTTTTACTTGCTTGCAAGGTTGTAGAAGGACTGACTCACCGCCTGACTTCTAAGCTCAGAGACACAGCCTCTCAAAAGCATACTCGACTATAAGCATACATTTCTACGGAGAAAAGATGTGCAACCTCAGTCTGCAGGGAGTGAACCCAGAGCAGTGCTGCTGGCACTCTTGTATATTTTCTTTGAACAAGTCACTTAATCTCTGGCTGTTTTTGCAGACTTGTCCATTTGCTAGTCCAAAGGGCAGCTTCACTGTCCTTCCAGTGGCTGCCCCACCTGGAAAAAGGAAACTTTTTGCTCTTGCAGTTTCTCTAATGCGCCAAGCTGGCTGAAGCCTTTGTATCTCTAAGGTTCACTGGTGGGTAGACGTGCATATTCTCGCTCCTTTGCAGGCTCATCCACAGGCCACAGCCACTCTGCCCACAGGCTGACATGGAAGGCATGGGGTTGCGAGACATTTCCTTTGCACCAGGAGGTGTGTATGTGAGAGATGTTGCTTTCTTGCTTGCTTTCCTTATTGCTTCTTGGCCTCCCCTTGTGAGACAAAGGAAGCAAGAGAGCAGAGCATATGGGAAAACAGGAGGTCTCCTCCCTGGGGAACGTGGACACAGCCCCTGTGGGAGCTGCAGCATGGAAGTGACCTGGGTGCCGAGGGGAGTTTGCCGACAGGGCAGTGGGGTCCCATGGCACTGCTCGGCAGAGAGGCAGTGCTTGTACCTCACGTGTGCAGTGACAACACTGCCCTGCATGTGTGCCAAAGCCCTGAGGAAACCAGGCATCCCGTGATGCCAGGCATGTCTTGGTCACCAGTGCCTGTGGTTTCTGGAA
>NW_010299673.1:21996-52894 GCF_000700745.2 Antrostomus carolinensis | reverse complement strand
CCCTACATTTCAAGGTCTTCAAGTGTGGAGAGCCATTGTGCCTTTCTGCATGACCAGTCTTACTGTGATACCTTTGCTGTTCACTGCCTAAACACAACCTAGTTAGGGAAATGAATGTAAATGAAATATGCTGATGTTTTGCCTGGAATGTTGTCAGCTCTATCTATGAGGATAACATTCTTATTTGCTTTTGAAGAACAAATGGTTGTAAAGGACTTTGCATCTGATTGGAGCTTTCTTTCTCAAAGTACTGCCTCTTCTGCTATGAGAAGGCTGGGTTAAATATATCTATACAGATACAGGGTGCAAAAGTTGAAAATTTAAAGTGGAAATTGAAGAGTAGATAGAAAATTATTATTTAAAGATTTTTTTAAAAGAAGAAAAGGAAAAGGTTAAAAATACACTTTGATAAATTTAGGCTATGAATAATATAGCTCTGCAAAACCAGAGCCAATTGGTAAAACAAGAAATTATACAAATTCCTTATTACACTCTTCTATTAAGTTTCTTCATTTCTTCCATTTTTTGTAAACTCTTCTCAGTAGATGATACATAGAGCCTGATTTTTCTCTGCATGTGGGACCTTGGTTTACCAACTAAATACTTTTTTCAGAAGAAAAAACCCTTCAGTCCAAAATGCCTCCATCGAAGTAGCTGGACACGGACTGGTCAGGTTGTAATGGGGAGACTTTTAGCTGACAAGCGTGGACCAAATCCAGATGGTGATGGCCACCAAAGTGTCTGTGGTGTTTTGGGTTGATTCACCCTTTTCGCTTGCAGCCAAACACAGCCTGCTCTATTACCCTCCCCATCCATTAAAACAGGAAGCAGGGGAGAGAATTTTGAAAGGAGGGCAAGGACTCATGGGTTGAGATAAAAACTATTTAATAAATAAAAGAAAAATGATAAGGATAACAGCAGTGATAACAGACTATACAAATGAGTGAAACTCAGTGCTCACTGCCCACTGACCAATTCCCAGCCTGTGCCAGCTAACGATCCCGGAGCTGAGAGAGTCCCGAACCGAAAACCAGGAAGAGTGAGCCCGAGTGATCCCGGAGAGAAATATCCCGTCTTCCGGTCATCCCTTGTTAATATACTGACATGACATGATATGATATGGAATATTTATTTGGTCTTTCAGATGACAGTTTTGGGTTATGCTCCTCACCGTGTTTCCCCGCTCGCAGTTCTAATGCCAGCTGTGAAGCAGACAAACACCTTGGTCCTGAGCTGCAGCAACTAAAGACACCAGTACTGTTATCAACATTCTTCTCATGATATATCTGAACTGAAACACTGAAAGTAAAATACAGCTCTTCTAATTACTAAAAAGAAAATTAATCTGTTTTAGCAAAACCAGGACAGTGTCCCAGAAAAAAGTACCTGTTGTAAGAAGTCCCTGCCGCCATTCCTAACGCCCCGTAGCAGGAGCAGTGAGCAGCCTCTGTGTTTGCTCTCCACTTAGCTCAGGAGCATTTTGCTCCTGGCCCAACATTCCCATGCCGGTTTCCCACAACCGTTCACCTCCCAAAAGTCCTTGAAGGCTACCAAATCGTGTTGAAAGAAACAAATCCTGCTACTTCTCATGTAATGCAAGAGTGCAAGTACATAAATATTGGTTGTAAAATGATCCAGTCTTCATGAAATACAGCTAGACTGCTTGGATTATAATAGCATCAGCCCTGAATTACACCTCTGGACTACACACTGTGCAGAGATGAATTTCCTTTAATTTGTTCCATAGTAACTCACCGTTTAATTTAACTGAACAGTTCCTTGTTCTCCTATTCTGGAATGACGGATTGTGAAATGCACTCCTTTAAATTAATCCAGGCACTTTATTTCTGTCAACAGACTAATCTTTCTCTGTGGTACGCTAAGTGTGCTTTTAAAAGCTATGGTGGATATGTATGATAAGCACTTGGTTGATGATTTAAGTGTTTGCACTTTCTAAACGTCGCAGAAAAAAAATATGGCTTAGCTGCATTTTTATAACATTTCAGAAGTTATCATTCAAATAACCTTAAGAGGACTTAAATGGATTTCTGAATTTAATGATGAGGGCAACTCCCCTCTCATCAGAGAATCATCAATTTGAATGGGGCTGAGTAAATCTTAGACTATTTCTGATTACAGGGCTTTCATAGATCACGCAGAAAGCTTTCTATTGTAGCCATTAATGGTAAAATACTTCATGTTGGTGCTGTCATTGCTTATGCTGGCTTGATGTTTGCAAGGGATCCGTGCCCTGTTTTTTTCTTTTGATGTTTTTGCTTCTTAAAGATGAGGAGGGGCATTTCTGTAGTGGAGAAAAGAGGGGATGTATGAACGCTTTGAATATCTATACTCTCTCGTTTACAAGAACTGCAAAAAGTTATAGTGAAGTAGAGTAAGTGATACTGATGTAAACCAACCTGTCAGGTCTTATCAGCCCAGACACTCCCTCACTCTGTATTATCAAGGGTAACGACTAGATGAATGCCACAGTTAGAAAATGCGCAGCATTCCCTGAGTTCATCTGGACACCGATAACAATAGTTATTCTTAAATGTGGGGAGACAAGACAAATCCTCCTGTTACTGAAATATCTGGCAGTGCTTTTTAGGCAAAGGTAAAAGTCCCTAAACTTTCAGCAACAAATGAACTACAGTATACAGTTGCTTACCCATTCATTCTTGACAGGTTTACACATCTGACAACTGAGCTTATCTGAAATCTAGGTTCCTGCTTTATGCGTAGGGGCAATGTGTTGGAAAGGGCATTTGGAATCAGGCAGCCTGAATTCTTTTTCTTCACTGCCAGTGGCAGATATAGAGATGATATCTTGTCTGCAAAACATCTAGATCTTACTGAGAAATATGTAAAAGGCTTGTATTATCAAAAATATTAGGTCAGGATGTTTTGCGGAAAGTGAGAAGCTGGGCTCTACTGCAGGGCACAGCTTACAATGTAATTGCATGTGCTGATATCCTGGTATTGACAGGATGATGTAAATTTTTCTTCAACCTTCTAATAACTTTTACATATTGAAAGCACACTCGACTTGTTTACCTCGCCTAAGTAGCTAACATATACTTTCCAAATCTTACTCTGCTCCTGCCTATGACCTTTGGCTCAAGTAATTTTGTGGCTGTTTGTCAAGAACAGGAAACAACCTGAGTATTTTCTACTCTTCTGACTTAACCACCTTCATCTGCCTCATGCTTGAAAAAGAAGGTGAAGAACTGAAGTCTGCTTCATACTTCTTGTCAGCCCTCTCTCAGGACAGCACATACTATTGAGACCCGATGAAACCACGACCTATTAATAGCTTACACAGCCAAACCATCTAAGGAAAAATTGTTTGGCTCAATAACCTAGGATTTGTATTATGTCTGGGTACAAAAAAGAGAGTATGCGGCCTCCCATTGTAAGCAGGTTGGCACCAAGCTTTACTTCAGTCTTAGGCAAGAACCAGGTACTGCTGAAATCTGAAGTGAGCTAAAGCAAATCAAGGTCTTTTGATCTGAAGTAAATTTATTAATTGATTTTAGAGGTTTGGGTAGTTTAGTGCCAGTATATTTTTTTAACAACTTACCAGAAATCGCCTTTAAATTCTAAATGTGTGAAATACTCTTCTTTTGAGGTTTGAAATTCTATTGTAGCAAAGTAGTTCAATAACCAAACTAAACGCAGGTCTTAGGGTAAGCTTCCTGTTTCCAAAACATAAGCAGGATTTACAGTAGTGCCTGGATAGTGGTTGCCTTTTATACCATCACATGAGAGTGGAGACTTTGTGGTCAACTAGAGATGTTATGGAAGCTAAAGCCATGTATCTTAAACGTATATTAAATTAGAATTAAAGTCCAAATGGTCTTTTTTCTTCATGGTGCTGTGTGATTGGAGCATTGGCTGTGTTAGTCTTCAGAACCAGCAAAGGTTTTTCAGAGAGAATGGGCGCTTTCAGTTCCTCTAGGAGAGGAGCTGTGACAGGTTGAAAAACCTGACAAAGATCACAGAATCAAAATTGAGTGTTGATATCTTTGGTAGTGACTTTGGGTTCTTTGCTATCCCTTTACTTGCAAATCATGCCTAAATTATAACCAAGGCTTAGTGTTGCAGGCAGTTGCATTGCAAGTACCTGGCTTGTCTCACCAAGGACCTTTTGCAGGGGAGCTGAGAGACTCCGAGGTCCTTGCTGGGGGCTTTGCATCAACTGGTGAGAGTCACAGGATGCTGCAGTGCTGCACTCGCCTTTGGCCCACCAGCTTGAGTATTCTTGATATTTCTGCATGTCTTCTGAACATGTAACTGTGCTAGAAATGTTGTTTAAATATTTGTGAGTTATTTAAAAGGAGTGCGTCAAGTAAGCAGCCTGTGACACCCGGCAGATATCTGTCTCAGATGAGTCCTTTGGTGAAGAAGGAAGAGGTCAGCATGAGTTATGTACACAACTTAAACTCTGACGAGAGACATGCTGCATCCATAAAGCACAGAGCAGAACTAGTCTCTGGTCAGAAAGCTCCAGCACACGTGGGGCCCGAGGCGAGGGATCTCGGCGGTGCTGAGCAGGCACAGCTGGGCTCAAGCTGGGCCGGAGTGGTGTTCAGCTGCCCTCCGACAGCTCCGCAGCTGAGACTGCACGTCCTGGTGCTGTCGACCCAGGCACTATGGGTCTGCAGGCAGAAATTCTCCCTGGGGCCTGGAGGACAGGCAAACTGTGCAGGCCTGCCAGGTGTCCCTGCTGCAGTTTTGAGATATCCAGAATGTTTTAATATTTCCCTTTCTTGGTGCCCATTTTTAAGAAATTAATTTTACAAAACTCAAGAGAATTAATTTGAAATCCAATCTGATTAAGGCCGTTTGGCAATTTCTTCTCAATGTTATCAGATTAAGCATTTCAGGTCAGGGCAGGTAGGTGCTGGATAGAGGGAAGGTGGGATTCTTGTGCTAGCGGTGAGTGCTGGTCTTAAGCTATTCATTATTTTAAATATTTCTTTAATGAGCTTTAAATACTTATAAACAAAATATTTTAAAAGCTGTTTTTATATATGAAGTGTTTTCCTTTTTTCAATAAACAATTGCCATGTAGAGAGTAAAATAAATTACCAAGCATTACTCAGACACATTATATTCTGTTAAATTGTTTGAGCCTACCATAACATAAGAATTTAGTTTTATGTTACTTTTAAAATAATTTGATGCCAATTCTAGACCTACTGTAAAAGTGAGATACATGATTAGAGCACCACTGTCATCTTTCTAAGGTTTTTCGGCTTTTTAGAGTAGCACTAAAGGAAATTATTTTTAAAGCATTCAGAATATTGACCTGTTTCTTGGCTCTTGTTGCAATCCACATAATGGCTGAAGGCGGAAATCCTCTTTAGTTACCTATCTAGATGGCACATTTTGTGCATTTTCAAAATGAATTTAAAAGTTACTACTGCAATTTTACACTTTGCTTTCCAGATTCTGATCTGTATTCTCTTCCCTCCCCCGCCCACCCCTTGCTTTATTCTTGTTCTCTTTGACATAGTCCTCCCATTTAATTTGCCAAAGACAAAAGCAAAAATGAGTTTCTGTTTGTCTGATGTCCAAATAAAAACTATTCTGCTTTTCAGATGGAAATGCTACATCTACTTATGGAATTTATTGCGGCTAGTTATTGAAATCTTTTGGCTACTATTTGTCCTAAATGTAAATTGCATTTTCAGAACTTTAATATAGGCCTAAATTAGTGATTCAAATTAAAAATTTAAGAATATGTCATAGAAAAGAGTGCATAGCAAAAAAACCATGAAAACATAACAGGAAAAGGATTGAAGAGACTTTTGGAAATATCGCAAAGATTTCAAAGAATTATCTGTTGATGAAAAATTTGAACCAGTAAAATAGCAAATGACATGAATTATATCATAAAATCAGTCCATATCTTATAATTATGGATTTGGCTCAAATTAAAGACTACATTTTTTCCTTTCTCCCTTGTTGACACATTCTTGGAAAGAGATTGGTAAAGAGTCATGAAATACCTTTGAAAATAGTTTCAGCCTATGGGGAGAATACAAAGTGATCAAAGTTGCTCTGGTATGGATTGTTCAAATCAAAAAGCAGATCTGGTAGTTGTAGGTAAGATCTATTTGTAGCCATTATTCATCTGAACAAAAAAATTGCTTGCAAATAATAAAACAAGAATGTGAATTTGGTCAAGCTGAGCTACTGTGAAGAATTCAAGCAAGTATTTGTTGATTCTCTTTAATCAATATTCTATCAAAACATCATTACCTTTCAGATTTTACTATACTAGTAATCAGTTTCACCAATAGATTATCAAGTTTTCCAAAGTTTATATATTCTAGTGCTATATTCATGTACCCAGCTGTCCCGTAATAAAATACTACATTTTCCTTTTCATCAAATTGCTCACATGATGGCAATACCTCATTGATCGTAAAACGTCATTGATGTTAATAACACTGAAGTACCAATTCCAAAATACTGACATTCACGTGTCTTTTTAATTCTGTGACATTTATTTTTCTCAAAAGCAATAAATTATTGGAAAAACTCACAAGAAAATCTGTCCGCAGATTTCCAGTCAAGCAGATCTTACTGCATGTATAGATAAGCTTGGGATTTTTTCTGATCTAGTATGACCATTGCTGCTTCCTGAGCTGTCAAGACATATTAAAAACCAGCAACTCTCTTTTCATGCATAAAATCAATCTGCTAAAATTAGAAGGTACTGGCTTTGACTGATTCTCAAAAAAATTGACCTGTCCAGCAGCTTTGATTTCTTGCTGTGATGAGCATCCACGGGATCTTTCAGGAATCCTTTGTTCATGTGCTTTTTTAAACAAATAAGATATGATAGATGTAAGACAGATAGAATTACCCTAGATATTCTCACTTATGAGATAGGAAGAAAAATAAACACAAGGTACTGTTCTTCTTTTCTGCTTAGGCAAGAAACAGCAGTTTTTCAAGAATGATGGCTGAAAGAGGATCCAGACTCCGGATAAATATCCTGTTTAGCTCGCTCTGGTTTCACAGCAACGTCTTAACTCCAGAGGAAAGGCTTGTCTCTCTTGTCAGTCTTTACATTACGTCATCTGCTTAATGAGTGATGGTGGCACACTGCAATGTCTTGAGGAAGTTTAATCTGTTGCTCTGTTTCCCTCCAATCCAAGACCTGGTGCAGCAGTGGTGCTTCTGTCCGAAGGGTTAGTGTCTACTTGCAGCCTCTGCTTAGTCAGTGCTGGAGGCACAGAACTCTCTCTGCTTCTGGTTTGAGAAATGAACAGCTTACGAGGGAATTTTGAGCAGCTTTACACCTTCAGGCCTGGTCTATGTCAGCGGGACACAGTGGTCTAGCTTCTTGTTAGTTTATACAAAAAGCTAAATTTTCCAAGTGTCAAAGTGTCATTTCTAGAACGGATCATCCATTCATGCTTAGATCTGTCCATTTTGGAGGCATGCTTGTAGGACATAGAGTGCGCAGTCTGGTTTTATTTATTTAAATAGCTGAAAAATGTCCTGGTAAGTTTGTTCTCTTTATGTGCTACCGATCTGAGAGTCACTTAAAGTCAAAAAATTGCTATTTGCTGGGTGCCCCCTGAGAAGAGCCACTGGCATGCTGTATCTGGCAAATCATTCATCACCACTTCCATGTCAGAGTCCCATTGGGCAAACCCACTCGAAGCAGATGCTGTGTCAGAGGACACGTTTAGTGGTGGGCAGAGGAATTGTGAAAGAAGGATATGTGAATCAAAGGTAATTACAATCGGTGGGCTTCTTGTATGGGAGAAGATGAAAGACCATACTTTTCCATATAATTCCACTCATATTAAGTAGAGGATCTTCACAACATTTTATTTCCTCTTGTGCAATCATCTGGCTCTCCTGTTTTTGTAGTGTCTTTGGTGATGAACACCAATGTCCAAGACAGGACACTATGTTTGCTCATGCCTGAACAGTACCGGGCACACATATCCAAGCCTATGCTATAAATTGCTCTTTTGTATTTGTTTCTCACATGAACCGTCTCTACTGTTCCTTTCTAGGAAACATGCTATGACTTCAAAAATTTTCTATGGAAAGTGGCAGATCTCTGAACGATTGCTTTGCTGGGAAAACCATTTTGTTATTATTTGTGAACTAATACTGCTTTGACTAAAAACCAATCATTAATGACAGTAATTATGTAAGTGCCCTCTTGTGGTGCATGCAAAAAGAGTTAAGACTCATTTATTCCCATATATCTTAGGGAATATAAATAGGTGGGAACGAAAAGCATCATCCGGACCATTTCAGCAGCTTATTCATTCCGCGATGAAGGGCTTCCTCTAGCTGGAATGTAAATAAACCAAGCACAAGAAATCTTTTGAGTCTAGAGTTGCACTTTAATAACAGAGATGACAAAACCTTTCAGAGAGGAGTCTTCACTGTATGTAGGAAAAGTAAGAAATTACAAGCAACAACCATATTTTTTTCTGCAACCTAAGCAAAATGATTTTTAAAAATTCCAACAATTAGAAGTTGTTAATATGAAGCCAGTATTCTTTTAAACCAATTCTATTTTTCCAAAACATTGAGTACATTTTGGCAGAAAGAACAGGAAGGAAGCCTTCCAGCTGGCATTATCAGATAGTTAAGAGCTTTCCTTCTCCAAGAATTCCGACTGTGAATATAGATTTTGAGGGGCTGTGTTCCTCAACCATCTGAGCCAATACTGTGTGGTATTCCAGCTATTATGTAGAGACTTTAGAATTGTCTGTCGCTTTGCCTTTAGTGTCACCTTTGCGTTGTGATTAGCTATTGAGATAGGTAGGAGAAAAAGAGAAGTGATTGACAAAAAAAAAAGTGTTTACTCATTTTTCTCAGTTGGCAGGAGGTCAGAGCTGTGATTTTGCTGCACCAGGCAGTTAAACTCTATTGTGCACTGCTCCTAGGCAGGAAGGTTTGACGTCGATATACATTCCTGGTGGGGAGACTCCTCAGGCAGGGAGCTCCGTGTGCCAACTACAAGCACATTCCTCCTGAGCTTTTTCAAGTAGAATGTTCTTGATATATCCATGAAACAAGATGTTATGCTCTTTGTTGCAACATTCTTTCACCCACATTTTAGGAACTTAACTAATTCTCGAAGAATTATTCTATTTGTTTTGTCTAAACATAAATGTTCTTTGAGAAAAATCTCTGTAATTCGTTGTGATTGCATAGTGTTTTCCTCTTTAAAAATGATTGCCTTGTAATAACAGAGGACAAAAGCTAAATTCCAGCTTGAGATTTAAAGTGCTCTAATGAGACGCAGATTGCACAATTTAAAGGGTAATCGGGGTACAAGGTATTAAAGACGGAGTGAAGATCAAACCAAGTCTTTTTCACTTGCTGGAAAAGACAACACACCATGCTGTTTTCCAGGATCAACAATTCCACATAATTTCCTTTCATAACAACATAAAGAACATGGAATTATTGTAGCAGCAGGTAAACAGTCATATAAAAGGAAGAATGTGCTCTAAGGGACACAGGAATAACAAAGATGCTTTAACCTTTCCTTTAAAAAGTGGTTTGTGTTTTATTCTGTCTTAGCGCTGGTATCTGGTGTTAGACGGGGAATTCTCTCTGGATTTTATTTTGCAGAAATTTCTAGAGAATTTAGAGGGTACATTTTCTACAATTGTAGTTTGCTCTAATTGTTGAAAGCTGAGTTTGGTAATGAACTACTAAAATGACAAGTAATGACTATTTTACCACGTCATTGACAAAAATCCGTAGAAAGAATATGTCTAGATTTCAGGTCCTGTGTTTCCTAGGTGGGCTTGGAAATGAGAGAGATTTGACTACAGCAGATTTCACTGAAAGGTCCCAGTGAAGGCAGCCAAGTAAAGTTCATTGTGAGTTGGAGAAAATACTATGAAAATTATTTAAAATATTTTAGTCATGTTTTAAGATTTTGATGGTGAAGACTGTAAAAATCACGTCTGAGTGGTTTTAAGTGACTGCAGCGGGAAAAGGCCATGAAGCTAGGTTTGCTGTAGTCCAACAGGCTTTTGAGTAACTTGGAGCCATACCATTTTTTCTTCATTTTCAGGGGAAAAAGCTAGTGTTAATTTCAGAGAGGGCATTGAATATGCTTATATTCTCATACTCCTATTCTTACAGAGATGATTTCTGAAAGGCCAGAATGATAATTAGCTGCTACTTTTAAATAAGAAGGGTTAATGTTTTGTCTTTGTCTCAACATCACTTTAGAGTGACAAGGAATCTATTTTTTCAATATTTTTTCCCATTATTAAGCAAGATAGAATACTTTATTGAGCTTAATCTTGTCACAGGAGAACAAAAATAGTCATGCTGTCCAGATTTTTGCTGAAACGTCTTTGCTACCTGAAGTACACATACTAGCAGATTGTCTAACCTGTGTTTTGTCAGAAATGATAAAGTTTCATTCTTTGTCCTTGGGAAAATACTTTTCTATAAATGGATTTCCTTGTCAGGAAGTTTTTGCATTTGTTTACCTGTTTTTTCTTAATTTTATCTGATTATTTCATATTTAAAATACTTTTCTATTGAGCTTTTTAATTTTCTTCCTTGTAACTGACAATTCTTCCCCAGTACTTCTTATACTCTTCTCTTTTTACTCTGTCTTAATGTATTGCCTTTGTTTTGTTCTGCATTTTTCCTCACAAGTGGTCTAACTCCTTAATTAATTGTGCAGCTTTTATCTGAACAATCGTTCCGTAAAAATATTTTTCTGAATGCCTACTAGTATAGCCTCAGCTGAAGTTGTCTTTCTGGATCTCCTATATTAATTCAAGATCATCAGCAAGGAAAACAGGAAAAAATTACTTCGGGATCTTACTACGAGAAAGTCAGAAAAAGACTTCCATTCAGCTTGGATTCCTGAGAAGTGTTCGTCGTGGGAGGCAGTAAAAGGGAGAGATAGGAGAAAAGGAGTGAGGTGATCTTTGGTATATGTATTTGTATGGCAACTATTTCGGTGACATCAGAATTAAAATATGCAAGAAGCTCCTCTTTAATGATATGTGACTGCTTTTCTTGGGGCAGCGCCTGTCTGAAATAACTTCAGTAACCTGGCATTTTGTACAGTTTTGGTTAAGTAAGAGAGAGGGATTTAGAAGTAGGAGGCTCATTCTTTGAAAATGATTCATTTTGTTCATGCAGTGTTTTTGGAAGCTCTTTAACATGACTGGCTCTACGATTGTCTTTCACCATATTTCTTTAGTCTCAATAGCTAAGCAAGGTGGAATGTAACTGGTTGCGAAAGCTTTTGTGCAAAATCTCTATACGTGCTGACGTATAGCAGGCTGAGCGCTGATGACAAGTTATGTCAACTTTTAATGCAACCTGTTAGAAAGTCTCTGGAGAGCCTTCAGCACAGGTAAGTTGCTTCAGAAAAGAGGAAATCAAGCACAAATGACCGTTTGAGGAAAACATTCCATTTTCCAGTCGTCAGACCCAAAAAAATGGCAAAAATTTTGGGGCTTTAGTTATTTTATTAGGTGGTCCTTGGTGATTTGAACAGATGGGAATGGAAAGGCCCAGGAGAGCAGGAAAGAGGTTTTCTTGTCATCTTTTCCTCCATCATGGGATTGTCCATTGGCAGACCCCAAATTTATGACCAAGCAGCGGGGTGTGGAGGCTTTCTGAAGACACCTAACTGTCTCTTCTGAAACTGACGCTGTTATTCTAGACATCCTTGTGAAAACTCTAATTCCTACTACAGTTATGGATGCTAATGACCAAATTCTGTAGAGTATAATCTTAGTATGTGTGGGCTGAACCTCCTCTAGTCAGAGGCTGATGAAAGGATTCCCCAGGTTCATTGTTCCATAAAATGGTCAAGAGAAGGGAATGTGATTCTTTCCTGAAAAGCCTTCAAAGATTCTTCACTAATGCATGTTATAATATTTTCTGTAGGTCTTTTCTTGATCTGGTACCCATACAGCACTTAGGAAGCTTGCAATAACTTTATTGTTAAAGTAACTTAGCCACCAAAGCTTTGCAGTGTCATCTCATGGCAAATGCACAAAAGGAGAATGAGAGCGAAGAAGAGAAACTGCATTGTTTAGTTGGAGAGTTTCAGTCATATGGAAGCAGACTATTGATGTTATCCCCAGATTTAAATTATACATTCTGTCTTCTTAACCCAAACACATTTTTATATTGCTTTGGCTGGGTCTGAAAAAAGCATTTTCTTAGCTAATCATAGCTAGATGCCATATATCACACCAACTAAATTTCTATTGTATTTTGTAACCCAATGCCAATATCAAATATCTTTTTTGTTGTGCCATACAATTTGCCAGTTTAGGAACAAATTGCATGAAAAATAAGTCTTAAATATGAGCAAATTTTGCTTACTATGTGGAAAATAAATCTAATGCTAATGAAACACATCTATAAATTGCAACTTCATTAGGTTATAATGAACTTAAATGACATTTGGGTAAATGTATGAAGAGAAAAATGTATTACTTCACTTCTTAATTCTTCATTTAGAAGAGGAAAACAGACACAATCTAGAAGAATTCTTGTTTTAAATAGAAATCTTTTTGCTAGTCCACTGCATTCATTCTCCTTTTTTCTGCTCTAATTTAAGTTCCATACTGTTAGAGCCTAAAATTTATAAGATGCTGTGTGCAAGGTTCAGGCAACATTTTTCTAGGTGTTATGAAGGAAAAAAGAAACAATACATAGTTTTGTAAAAATTTGAGTAATTAATCGAAATGACTTTGGCAAAATGTTAAAATATCAAAGTAAATGAGCAACTTCGCCGTGAAGTGTTGATTTGTCTTCAGTTACTCTTTCACTCTGAATGAATGCAGTTAATAGGAATGTTCTGCACAGACAGATAGTTGTGGGATGGCTGTGCTGCTTTGCTGCCAGGGCAGCAGGGGGCTAAAAATCCTGTCCACGCTTTGAGGAAAGGTGTGATCTGGTGTCCAAGGGGCAGCTCTAGGCTTGCCTCTTTGCCGATCCCTTACCAGCGCAGCACTGCAGTGACTGCAGCTGGGGAAGAGGGTCATGCAGGGAGGAGGGACAGCTCTGCCTGGGGCCAAGATGGTCCAGCAAAGGCCATATCACTTAACCAAGAGGCGTGGACAGCAGTGGTGGGCTCAGCTGGCTCTGCCATGGTGGCTGACATCCTCAGGTGAGAATTCAGGTGGGTGCCGCAGAGACCTCTTTTTCCTCTTCAATATCACTATTTATGTGGTGACACTTCCTTGTCTGTCTTCACTTCAGATCACGCTCTTCTAGTTACTGTTGCTTTTACTTCGTAGTTGGATACACGGGCTGACCTGCTGGAGAGGAGCTCTATAGAAAAAGTCCTACTTGTGCTCGTGGACAGCTGGTTGGCCAAAAGCGAGAAGTGTGCCCTTGTGGCCAGGAAGGCCAAGAATATCCTCTGGCACATTAAAAAGAGCGTCGCCAGCATATAGTTCCTAACATGAAGGTTGAACCTGTATAACACACAGTGGTATTATTCGCATTTTGTAGATGTAGGAAAAATGATTGTGACAAAATGAAATACCACAGAAAATAAGATTGTTTTGGGTTTTTTTACTTCTGTGCTATAGGTTTATTGGTATTGGTTCCATTGTCAGCAAGAAGTTAACCCTCTTTTTACAGTTCCTCTGAGGAGTTTTACATCAAATATTTCTCAATCACGTACAAGGGCCCTGTAATAAAAAGCCATAAGGACTTCTGTGTCAGAGGAATTTTTTTATCTGTTTGTGTTTTACAGCAAGCAGGATAGAAGCACGGATAAGCAATGTAACTGGGATTGAAATCCAGGGAGCTAAATCCCCTGTCTCTTTCCCCGTTTATTTGGATAAGAAATTTCAAGTGTGGATTTGGAAATTAGAGAGTTATACTTTCATTTCTCCTAAAGTCGATGAAAGTTAGACACCTAATTCCCTTGAGCTCTTTGAAATTCTTGTAAAGCAAACATTACCTTCTCTGACTCATGTAGAAGCAATTAAAATATCAGCAAACAATGACAATCTCGTTAATGTGCTTTGCAAAGGAAATGCCTTTACTTGTCTCGGTCCCAGTAACCGACATGGGATGCTTGTGACAAAGACTCAAGAAAAGATCTTAATGTCAGCTTGGAAACCCTGGTAATCAGCCTGGGAAGAGAATGCCAAGGAACTTGATAAAGATGAAATTAAGGTTGCCAGAAAGCACTGGATATATTGCAATTCTCAGGTGTTATAATTGAATAGTTGGCTGCTGTTCCAAAAAAAACAGCATAATAGTAAAGTAGGAACGAAAGGACAATTATCTTGGCCTTTTCATTTTCCAGATATTTATATTCACTATATGCATGGAGCCTAAGTTTTCCTAGCAAATTTCCAAGCAATAATGCTTTTCTAGTCTCTTCCTCCAGTGGATTAATAAAGTATAATTAAGAATTTGCTATATTGCTTTCTGTAAAGGACAACCGAATAAATATTTCTACTTAATTGTGACCAATCTCAGCTTTTGGAGATTTCTTACAAGTCCCTGGCTCTTTACCCTGGTCAGTGCAAACAGCCTGCTTTGAAAGCATTGCATTTTAGCCTTCAACATTGAGTAGACTACATGTTCAGTTTCTCTCTTTAAGTAAGGGGAGATAACTTATGAAAAAACAGCTCATAAAAATCCTGTGGTATAATGCAGTTCGGAATATCCTCAGAAAATCATACTTATAGCTCAGCAAATGCATTTTCCACAGAGTGTGTATGAAATGAAATACCTTATCAGCAGCTGTAAGTCATAGGGAAGTGCTACAAATTTCTGTAGCTCCAGGAAGATGCACAGACCAGAAAGATGCAATGGGAAACTCATTATTTTATCTTCAAATGGACTCCGAAAAAGCCTCGACTTTTTCACCACCACTGCCAGAAAAACCATTACTGTCAGCATATAAGTCACTGTATAAAGGACCCAACAGCTGAGGGCCACGGCTTTCGTGCTGCAGGGAGAACGTGGAGTTTGATGTGTGGCTGCCAAGCATAACTGGTACTTGTTGACTTCAGTTCTGGAGAAGGCTGAGGGGGACGATAGTTGGAGATTGTCGGTGACACGAGGAAGTAGCAGCACCTCACTGTGCTGGAACAGTTCCTTGTGCTGTGCCGAAGCAAGAAAGTTTTGAAGCAGGGGTTCGGGGTGTTTACTTTTCTGTTGCTGTTGTAGGAGGTTTAGAGCTCTATGGGAAAAAAAACTTCCTACGTAATAACAGAGATTGTGAAAGAACAAAACTCTCTTTTTTTCTGGTTTGTTCAAGATTGGTGTAATATGTAGTCAAAATCAATAGGCAGTCTTACCGCCTTTTCTGTTCTTCTGTCTGCACTCACATGGCACAGGGAGCAAAGGCTGTGAGGTTGCCTCCAGGCTGGGCAAGTTGAGAAAAATCTGTTTCTTTTTGCAAGAACTGCCCTTGTGTAGTACAGAAATCTGGACAAGTAGGGTCCTGGGGTGATAAATGTAGAGCTGGCGCAAACAGCAAGAAAACATCTTAAATTGTTTGCTCACTGGCATGGTTTGGGAAGATTTCAGACTTAAACAAAGATCCCTCTGATAAATTAAGACTTGATCACCGTGTGATTCTTACCTGTAAAAACCGGAAAACTGTATTATATGAAAATAGAAGTAGAAGGAAGGCATCTACCCTGGTATTTAAACTATCCTAAAAGATTCCTTTGAAAATAGGAGAGCTACCATGACATACTTCTGTGAAAAATGATACATTTAGGAGAAGGTTCGGTTCTATGGGTGCTGACCTGCCCTAAGGGCTGTTGGCCGCTGATGGACAGTTGCATGTTCCCATGTCTCTCCGCGCATATGCCCACCACTGCCCTTGCCTTACCACGGGGTTTATCTGCACCTGTGGTATCCAATTCAGGAAGATAAAGCACCACAACCCTGATCTTGCAAAAAAACAGATTTGTTTTGTAACCATTCATCTGGCTGGGCCTGCGCACACGAGCTCAGTGGTGTCGGTGCAGGGAGAGGTGGTAACATGCAGTCAGGGGAAAGGAGAGAAACAGGACAAAGCAGAAATTCTCTGCTTTGACAGCTGAGATGTGCAATGTAAAAATCACACTGCATCCTGAGAATAAGGTTCATGGTACTTATGTTCAAATTTAAACTTATACCATTGAATTTTATTTAGAGAAAATATTTTTACAAAATTCGAAGTACAATTTTGTACTTTTCTTTATTTGAAGATTGTGATCATCTTGTAGCAAGGCTGACTGACCTGTTTAACATACAGTTTCTTTTTGGTTTTAGATGGTGCCTCTCCCTTGTTCACAAAATGCTGCTTCTTTTAAGGAAAACACCTCAGAGAGAATGCCTAAATCTCAGGCAGAGATATATTTTTTATTGCAAGCATTTCTGTTAACACTGATGTTTATTCTGATCAGGATTTAGTACACTTTGAAACATCTGTTTGCTAAGTACCTGGTGAGATTGGGTTTGCAAACAGGATGCTGCTGAGATGGAGTAATTCAGGTCTGAAGACCAAGTGGATGAAGGAGAAGAGCTGTCAGCCATGCTGATGTAGATACGGGAAAGAGAAGAATGTAGTGGAGCAAGGAATGGAATCACAGAGGAGAAAAAGGTCCAGCAGGGTGGAGGGTAAGGCTTGCTGGGTTCTCTGGGACTGGAAGGTGGTGGCACAGCCATCGTTTTGTGTGCCCCATGTCAGTGGGACGGGGCTGAATCATCAGCACAGGACAGATTGTGTGACAATACAGGAAAAGGGTGGCACAGGACATGTATTTGTGTATTGTTTCTCATAAACATTTGGTAGTAACCTGTGACCCATACCCTATGGGGAAAGAGAAGGCTTGGCATGGCAATTTTGCTGGCAGCCTCTAAATTAGGGCAGACTATTAAGCTTTATGGGAAATTAACTTTTTTCATCTGCTTAATTGTGAAGTCAGTTCATAAGAAGGATGTGATGTTTTTGGGTTGTTCTGCTGTTTCTGTTAGGTAGATATCACCCAAAAGATCTGTTAAAAAATTGTCATTCTCTTGTATGACATCTAGTTAACAGGCAGATGTGCAGCAATTGCAGCAGTATTTGGGGATGCTGATCCATAATGGCTTCCTGAAGGCTCCCTCAGTTCTGGTTTCTATTCAGGAAGAGCTAACTTCTCTCCAACAACCATCTGAACAGCTATTCTAACATCAAGAAGAACTAAGCAATCTATTTTAAGACCTGGTCAGTAAATCTGGAAGATTCTTTTGTAATCACTGTGTGACTACATAAACGGGAAAGCAAATTCTAAGCAGCCAGTGATGCTGGCTGGGAAGGTTCTTGTCACCACTGCATGGCAAGGGGTAGTTGACACGCTGTTGAAGCCAAGTAGGATCAGAAGCTAGTAGTTTGTCTTCTGTACAAACGGCTTCTCTGTGCTATTTGTCTTGAAAAAAATTAGTGTGAAGGTCCTCTCAATAGCTCTAAAGAGTCTTCAAGGTTGTCTCTGCGTTTTGTGAAGGCATTTGGGTAGGAAAGCTTCAGCAGCTTTTAAATGTATGCTATAGAACATCATGCAAGTTGCCAGAAATTTGTTACTTTAGCTGCTCAATTAGGGTAGGATTTATAAGAATCCGTTTCATGTTTATAACAGCTGCTGCCAAGGTGGGTATGTCAGTGTTAGCTATTAATGTTACTCATGATTATTGCTCTTCTTTTTCGCCTCTGTGACTTTCATTCCCAGAGCTTTAGAACTCTCGGGGGTCCCTGACGGAGAGCACTGCTTGAATACTTCATCTGTATTCTGCCATTCCTATAGAATGAGTTTTCACTTGTCCTTCAGGCTGCATCTGCCATAAAAGCAAAGCAGTCGTGCACGTCAGTACTGAGGAGCCAAACCTATGGAGACCAGTTACTTCCTTTTGAGGAATTATTTCTTATTTCCTTTTTATTTGTTCTCTCATGTTGATCATTATCATTGTAATACAGGTTGGTCTGGGAACGTCCATTCATTAGAGTAAATTTCCTAATCATCCATTATCCCTCTATGATTTCAGTTTCATATTACAGTAGGATTAGTTGAAGGCAGCATAGACGTCCCTGAAATATAGAGGCATCAGTAGGACCATTTTCTTTTTATTTTAGCAATGAAATAATAGCAGAAAATCCAATGGCAAAAAATAATTGTAGATGTTCAGGCCAAGAACTTGGGCTGTCTCTTAACACAGCAGTGGCATTGCAATATGAAACTGTGCTAAGATGTGCTAAAAGGGCTGATGATTTACATTAGCGATGAAAATTCTCCCAGCGCCAGTGTCCTTTTCTCATGGAATAGGCCACTTCTAAGTGTGAGAATACCATCGTATTTTCAGTCACATTGATTGAAAATGATATCACTAGCTGCAAAATGTTATGTAGCCTGTTCTTTACATCACTGTTCGAGGCCTGGTTTGCTCTAGAAATAGAGTTGTACACTCAATGTGTTGAGAACTGGGGAAACTTAAACTCTTATACAGTCACTCTCCTGTCTGAGCTCAGGAAATCTGAGAACAGGCTCAAGCTGAGTAATTTAAAGTGATATCTGAGATGAAGTCAGCTATAATTTCTCCACAGCTGAGCTGATTGAGTGCGTCTACTGGTGTTTTCTCAGTGAAAATCACTTTGTCTCTGTGAAGATTTTATTATTAGACTGGTCATCCGCCTGACTCTTTTCTACAGATATTTTTGTTTATTGTTTTGCTCTGTGAGTACAATGCTTATGTTTTATCGGTCCCCTGTGTTGGTGTTCAGTAAATGCTGCGTTATGATAAAGATTATGATAAATTAAGGCACTGAATATAGTAATAAATGTAGGCATAGTGTATCTAGGCTACTGTGGAAGAAATTAGTTTCTCTTCTGCAGTTTGAAAAAAAATCCAGAGTCATTCATCTGGTGTAGGTAGAAATACTCTTATCATACTAAGGTATCACTTTATTCTCAGATGAGAAAGCTATTGTGTTTTGTGCAGGAAACCTTTTTTACAGATATCATTACCATATGAATCAAATGATAAAGGAAATAATTCAAAGTTTAGAAGTAGAATAATAAAATCATGAAAGTTCTGTAAGTTTTTTGGTCAGTTTCTTCAGTCTGTTGCAATGATGATTTACAACTGAGGAGTTAGAGCAAAGAAAGAAGTTAATTTGAATGTATGTTAAGTGCTATGGAATCCTAATCTGTAACTCTAAATGTGAAGAAAGTATATTCAAGAAACAAATGTCTTCCTCTAAGGTGTTTTTAAAACTTTCCTTTTTACGGAGCAGGCTTGATTTTAAGGTACTTTAAAAAGTAGTCTTTGCCTTTTGGTTGTTGTCTGCTATATACTCTCGTCTTCAACAGACCCAGTAATTTCAAGTATTTGTAGAGTTCAGTGCCTGCTGGCATGTACTCATGCTAAAAATTTTTATGTTTTTTGAGGCATCTGATGGGTTTTCTGCGATTCTGTGAAGTTATAGTCTGCTCGTGTGGGAATGTTACAATATTGTCCAAAGGGCATTATGGATTGTCACAAAATGAGCAATTAATTCTTGACATCTGCTGTGCCGAAGTGACTGCCAAGTTGAATTTGTAGTTAGCAAGGAAATAAATATTGATAGACCCTAGCAACAGGTACTCCTGAGAACTCTTGTTCTGGGAATGCTTAGTCTGTATTCAGTGTTTTGAATCCTGTGATAGCATTTCAAGTTTATTTATAAGATTTGCTTTTGTCTTATCACCATCTCTCAGAACTGCAAAGCTTGAATGGGCTCGTCTGTGCAAGGGCATAGACGTGTGTACCGTGTACCCTTCTCTCGTGACTCATTTCAACATGTAACAGACGTTTCACTGTCCAGATCTCAGGGATAGTTGATGTACACCAATGTATAACATCTCCAGTATGTACTCATACCTCGACTCTTTTACGCTTGCTAACTATCCTGGGTTGAAATGACTTCTCTAGTGCAATGTATATATAAGAGCATCAGATAAAAGAATTTCTTTCTTTTTTTTAGTAATATACTAACAAAACATTCCTATGCAAGGTTCTCTGGTAATCCACTCAATAATATTAACTTGCTGACATTTTGAAGGCAATGACTCTTGTGAATACTGTAAGAGAAAAATTTCATGTCCTCATTGCAGAAATTAAAGCAAGAGAATCCTGCGACTGGCTGAGAGCTGCCGGTTTTCCCCAGTATGCTCAACTGTTTGAAGGTATGACCTCAAAGACTTCTCAAGCAGCTGATGCTGAATTCAAGTAGACTTGTTTGCACAAATAATCATTCAGTACCTGCCACTTTTGATAGAAGCACTTCCAAATTCTTTATTGTCTTCACGTAAAACTAGAAAAATAGCAACCTGACGTGTGTTCTTGCAGAAGAGACATCAAAATTACGTTAGCATTTACAGTAGAATTCTGTAAAGAAAAAATCTTTCTGGATTATTGTTAGACTGTAACAAGTTAAATTTCTGCTTTTGTGATATTTTTAACTTTCTTATAGTTTTCTCAGTATCCTTTCCTGAGAGTGTTGGGGTTTTTTTGCCTCCCTGATTGCCACCAAAACTCATCTTGTGCTCTCCAGCCTGTGGTCATGAGCAAGAGTGTTTTCTTTTGAAAAGAATGAAGGAAAAATAATCTTTTAGTCATAAATTTTTAGAACAGCTACTCAGAAGCAACAAGCCACAGTCAAACAATGCAATTTCATCATGTTTTCATGGTGATAAAGCCACAAAAAGTGCTTATTAATTGCAGGGGATATAAGGATTTGTTGAGAATAATATATAGTATAATTTTCAGACAACATAAATGCTCATGCCTTAAAACTGTTCTTCTTTAAAAGTAAAACAATAAAATATGTTTATTCTTACAAACATCTAGTGTAACAAAAGCTAAGCTATTTTTAAGAGAGATTTTTATCAAAGAACTACAGTTCGTACAAGTTACTAATAATAACTTGTGCATGCTCTCGTTCCCATCTCCCCAGTTCACTGAAAAAAATTGGAAGTCAAGCAATAGAGCCAACTTTGAAAGAAGTATACAATGAAACATGTTGTCTCACGGAAGTGCTTCCTGTTTGACTGCAGCAGATTTAAATATATATGCTGACAATCTTAAGTTTTTCTGTAAACGTACATTATTTTCCTTGTGGATAAAGAATCCTCTGTATTACCTTGCTGGTTATGCAGTGTCCTGAGTTGACTAGGTAAATTAAGTTTAAAAAGTAATCCAAGACAATTGTCGTGGGTCTCACCGGTTCCCTCATCTACAAGGTTAAATCTCAGAAACTGAACCAGTGAATTCTTCAGCTAGTGTATTGATTAGCTTCAAGAACAGCGTGATTTCTAAGGCTCACTGCAACTCAAAAAGCGTGTTTCATAGTTCGTTGAACCTTACTGTAAGCAAAAGCTCATGTAAAATTCTCCTAATTTTGTACTATACTTGAGACAGAAGGTGCAGAGAACCTAGGCAAAGCAAAACGTTAATTTTGTGTTTCTTGACAATTGGCCTGTGTCACTGCAAGCTCCTGGACGTGCAGCAATTGCTTTTCTACCTGTAACTAAGCATTGATTATTGCCTGTCATTTATTCACGTATTTACTCTAAGCTTAGCTATAGAAATAGATTTAGATTTATTTCAGCCATGATAAATAAGGTGTAGAATTCAAAGTCTTTGCAACTATAACTTACATTTCAGAGTCAACTTTTTTGTTCACAGATATGCAGTTTCCTATTGATATAAAAACTGTGAGGAAAGATCATGAATTTTTAGATGGAGATGCGATTGAATGACTATTCAGGTAAACATTAATTATGATTCATCTTTAATACCTCCAGGCTACATAGTTTTTTGTCATTCATCTTTTCACACCTCATTTTTTGCCAGATATTAATCAAGTCACCAGTGCTGTGATTGAAGGAAACTACTTAAGCACCTACTTTAATGCCACTGAAGTTCATTGTTTTAAGAATTTAAAGGTAAATTAAGCAACTATCTGCGTGTCTTCTTCAGCCAAAGTCTCAGTGACATTATGCTAAACATAAAATCTGTCTTTTCTGTAATGTGAAATATCTGCAGGCTGAGAAAAAAAATAACAATTTCCCTGCAAGCATGTGGTAACATTAGAGTTTGCTCTTCAGAATTGCCTATTACGGAGTGCAGGGATTTGCTCTGACTAGTAAGCTTCCTCAGAACTGTTCCACAAGATAAAGAGCAAAAATTATCTGCACAAGAGACACGTTCTCTGCTTTGTCTTCCTGAGTTTTTTTGCAGTGACAAGCAAAGGAATTGGTTTAAAATTATTATTGTGACAGAGCTCTTCGTAAATGCAAATGAAATTGCATTATCACTGCAAAGTCAAATGCTCGTTGAACTTCCTCCATGTAAAAGTGTCAAGGTACTGTAGAGGCATTCTTATTTATTACTCAGAGCAACTTTTGAAGGCTTCTCATTATGAGACTGTTTAGCAGGTGAAGTGACCTCCAGACTGCCCATGCCACACCACCTGGCCCATCCATGCGACACAATAAAAATTGCTAGCTCCTGAGGGACTGGAAAGTGACTCTTCTGGCAAAGTTGTTTGGCCCGTTTCTGTGCTGTTATGTCACCTTAATTCATATTCTGCTTCTAAGAGGAGCACCAGCAGGAGCTGTTTCTTTGTACATATCTCTAATGCACAGCAGATATTAGAAAACTTTGGATATATTTTCTTGATATGACTGCTGTCCTGAGGCTTCCTTGAAGGCTGCCAGTGTGCCTCCCTGTTGATGCCACATATTTATTTGGAAATTAAGTGCCTGACTAGTTTATGGCCTTTTTGATTCTACAAGTGTTAATTAAAATGATAGGTAGTACAGTCCATCCAAGAAAAAAGGTTAATGACTTTACTAATTAAAAAAAATTAAGAATCCCACTCAGAGTTTCTTTCATTTTCAAAATCTTTAATAAATATGCATTCTTTCGTAGAATCTCATAATATGATTTTTAATTAACTGATTAATTATTGTCCCTTTCTCTAATTTTAAGATGGCAAAACTGGAAGTTTTAACATCATGTTGTTAGTTGACACTGTTTTTTGGAAAAATGTGTGGAGAACCTCTAACAGAATGTCAGTCTTTAATGCCAGTGATGAAGAGTTCATGGTAGTAGTTTACAAGTGCTTTGATGCATATTTGTTTCCAAAAAATAGATTAAGTTTAAAACTTTTGTCTTTTTTTCTTACACCTTGGACGGTTGATCACATTGAACAAGTGTGCATCCATGAAAGTGGAAATAAGCAGTCAGAGGAAACGGGTATGTTTGTAAAACATAATTTTCTCATTCAATGTGTGTTTAGCTATTGAATCAAAAGCGTGTTTTTAAAACATGTGTGAAGGATTAGCAATTTCTTAACTTTTCTTTCTAGTATCTTCCATCCTGCAAAGTCTTTCATTTACATTTTCCTCTGTAAGACATAGTGATGGAGGTTGAAATTACTTATTGCTCATTTTTTAACTTTGTTAGGGAGGTTAGGTGTAGCTTTTGAAACAGTTTTTAAAAATAAATTGATACATATTACTGTCCAATAGCTGTACCAAGGGACCAGCTCACCATGTCTTTTACTGCTTTCCTGAGTAGTTTCACATCTCTTTTAAGGCCTGAAAAAGAAAATTCACTCTTACTGACTAAACGAAGGATAAATTAAAATGGACAATTCAAATAGTGTCAGCTAGTGTCAAATGTCCAGATCATAGAAGCTGGCTAGGTTTTAGCTGTCCTGTCTTTGTCCTCTCTTTCAAAAGGGTACTGTACTTAAAAAAGAGCTACAGCCACATCTTGGCTGGTTAACACTGGGACTGTAAAGCCTTAGGTACCATGGATTAACTGCAGGACTGGCAAGAAAATAATGATATCTACTGGAACAATGCCTAGGTTTTTTTGGAAAGGTATACTGTGCTGCCAGGGAAGAAAGCAATGACACACTAGGGCAAGAGAGGATCTGTGGAGAAGATAGGTCATTCCCATCTCTCTAACAGTTTGCTGGAGAGGCGCTCTCTTGGAATGGGGAAAATACAGCAAAAAAAGCACGTGGGGCAAATTGCCGGTGAGGCTGAGGTCTCCAAAAGGGTGTGCCAGACACTGATGCTGTCGCAGTCTTGTCGCCAAAATCTTCTTTAACTGAAAATTGATGCGTTTTTGGCGCAGAAACATGGAGGAGTGATTTGTTTGGCATTAGGAATGGCCATGTAAACCAGATACTGTTATCTTTCAATACTTTTGTGCTTGCTGCAAAACAGAATTTTTCATCCTCCGAACAAATTTGTCATCTTTTCCCATGGTAAACTTGCTAAATTTGTCAGCATGCTTGGTAGTAATTTGTTATCATATTTCTCAAATAACAGAACAGAGTTCAGGGTAGACCTTCAGCAACTGAATGGTTACATTTCCAAATGTTGGTTTTGCTGGTCTTGGAAGTAGGCAGAAAATTTAAGTCTCCTCTTTTGTTATGCTTTTTTGTAATTTAAAGTTTGCTAAACTTTGTCCTTAACTGTACTTTTCTTTTTCCCCCTTCTAAGAGTGATGACTCTGAAGATGATGAACTTTGTGCAATAAGTAACGAATGGGCTTATGAGAGGTGCAGTCCGAAATGGTCTCGTATCGACAGCCTCGAATGTTTCCCAGGAGAGGAAGTTGCTAGTGCATCAGTTCCAGGCAGTCCAACAAATAAGAGCATCAGCAACGAGGATACTATCTTTCTGGATCATGGAGAGAAACGTGATATGTCCTCAATTCACAGTACTAGCAGTTGTGACAGTGATATTGGTAGCTTCCCAAAACCCTTCGAAGATGTGGAAACCAGCATGAGTTCCTCAAGATGTTCTTCAAAGGAGGCTTCACTAGACTCTACTTTTAGTTGTTCTCCCCCTTGCAGTGAATTTTTAAATATCACCATTGAGGAGAAGCTTTGGATAAGTTACCGTATAAAAAGAGGAAGAGCCTTCTAAAGAAAATTGAGAAGTTGCACTTAAGGAGCTGTAACTTAAAGAGTGGTCAGTCAAAGGCCAAACCCATAATAAGTGAACCTGTTCTTCTGGAAGGACTTAATGAAGAAAAGATGAAGATGCTGAACTGTGTAAATATTTTTGACCACTCTGGCGTCCAAACAAAGCACAAGAAGATAGTGTGAACTTGGAAAACCTTTCCATCCAGCCTGAGAGCCAGTCAGCTGCCCAGCTAGCCCGGACACAAAAGCTGCCTTTGTTCAAACTCTCGGCTTTAATGGACAGATACTCGCCTTCCAGTAGGTAGTGCTGGAACTGGTAAGTTGTCTAATGCTGAAACAACCTGTGTTGAAAAGAGAGGATTTGATGTAAGCAGGTGAATTTCCTTGTCTGCCTAGATTATATACATTCAAGATGAGGAATTTCATCTTGTTAATTCTCTGTCATTTTTTGGTTATCTCAATGTCTCCAGGATTTCCTCTGCCATAGGCTGCACTTTTACTCCTCACTGGTGGTCATGTTGTTAGTGGTTTTAAAGCACAATATCATTTTCTCTTTAAATTTGGAGATTTGCAGAGCTTTGTCAGAGGTCTTTCACAGAGATTGCAGGACCTGAGGTGAGAGCTGGCTGGGCTGAAATCCATCTCTTCAGCATCAGGTTCCAGTTTGAACTAAAACAATGACAAAATCAGTCACTCAGATGACTTAGAAATATCAGTTAGTATTTTGTGATAGGGATCTGGTACTTGAATTTAGAAAGAAGTGAAAAAAGCCTGCAATGTCCTAAAGGTATGTAAGATATTTCACATGAAGAAGCTTTATTAAAGCTTTCAGTCTTGAAATGAGGAATTCATGAATTGCCCCTAAGTGTACAGGTATGTGGCAGAATTTGGGGCTGTGGCATGTATAACTAAATCCTTTCCATTCACATAACTACGGTAGCAGGCGGAACTGTACTGGAGAGCTAATAAGTTGGATGCACTGGTTTTTGTTTTCAGGACTATACCAAAGCTGATTAAAAAAATAAGAGCCTCTGACTACAAGGACAAAATTGTGTTTTGAGTTCCTTTGCTTCCGAATGTTCAGCGAACAAGCTACCCACTGCCCAGTGGCATACTGCAAGCACTGGACTATTTAAGAAGCCTCTTTCTTGACCAGGTATGAACTTGAGGCATAGTGGATTAGCTATGTTCCAGAACTGGATCTGCTCCAGGGAACCAGTCTCTGCTTCCAGCTTTTGTGGGCTGTTTTCTTGTCTCCCAAGGCTCTGAATAGGCAGAAAGGTGTAGGTCTGAGCAGGCAGACCTACATAGTTTCCTCCTGGAAATGCCTTTAGTCCTGTATTGTATTTTCATGCCTTGGCTCACTGAAATCATCTGCAGTCAGTTCTCTTGCTGCAGGAAATCAAGCTCTCTTCTTCTTGTGAGGTAGCATGTCTCTGCTCCCTTGGGAAGTACATCTGCCACACAATGTTGCGATTCCCTCTGTTCTGTGATTGCTGGTAGTGCCAGAACTAATGTGATAATCTGGTTCCAGATGAAATGCAGCACTAAGCAGAGATTAAATGTATCAGAGCACTACTTGTAATGTCTTTTTCAAATACATATTTATCCACTAAGTGGATATATGTGCACGGCAGTGAAAGTGTGTGGCATATGCACAGGTGCAGAAATGGGAGACTCCGTGACATGAGACACATTAGTTGAAGAAAGTGCTTTTTTTTTCTATGCTTTGCAATTGTACAGATGGGTAATATTACGTTGAAGTGCAACGAGTGCATCCTGTGAAGTTACAGTTTGGTGGCACATACCGAAGTGGCAGCAGTCAGTTTATGTGGAAGGCAATGATGTGTTTCATTTTGAGGTCAGGATATCTATTCAGTTAATATAAATACAATCAATGAATGTAAACACTGTCTCAGTGGCACACAGTGAAACATTAAGAAGCAGCTTTTTTGAGGTCGAGTTCATGGGAGACTTCTAAATCTAGGCTTTGTCTGTAACTGGATTGTCATACATATTAAAAACAAAATCATAATTTCCCTCAGAATGGCATCTGCCTTTTGCCAACCTGTAGAGTATTACATTTCTCAGATGCTAAACCTGAACGCTGTGGTTCTCACAGTCTGAGTTTGTTTGCTCCAGCATGGCCCTCTGTGTACATTTGCTTTTGGATGAACTCACATTGGTGCACTAGAAACTTGTGGTTGTAATGTGTGAACATAGCCTGCTCAAGCGAATTGACAGATGTCAATAGTAACGATTTTAAAAGTAAAAAAAGTAATGTTGCATTTAATCAAAAGCAAGCAACCAAGCATGAAAACTGGTATGTCTTTCACAGCTGGTTCTCTGGGCATCAGTCATAGTTTGCCTGGGAAGAATAGCTGTGCTGCTTCTAATGATATAAAAATATTTTGGTGTTAGATCCCACTACCATGGGATCTATCAAAAGGAAAGTGAAGGATTAATTGTTTATCAGAGTTTTGATTCCTGATGAGTCGTCTCTTTGTTCTTAATATTTTCTTTTACTTGTAGGTTGGCCTGTTTGAAAATCTGGTGTTAAATCCAGGATTCTGTCTTTAAGAGAAATGAATGAAATCAACCAAAACAACGTATGTTATGAAGGACAGTCAGCATTTGATGTGGCCAATACAGTGAAGCAGTATTTCCGAGACCTTCCTGAGCCCATATTTACTAGCAGGCTCTGTGAATCTTTCCTCCACATCTACCAATGTAGGTCACAAAAGCAAAAAGTTTTCCAGTTCCTTGAATATAGTAATATCCAACAGTGGCCAGACTAGGACTAGTGCCATGTTCCCTTGTAGTCAGAGGAGACAAGTCAGGCAGGATGTTTCTGAAAAGGTGAGTTCATTGTGGCTCTAGACTTACGACCTTCACATCTGCACCCTACGGACCAAATGTTTTCTAGCATTTCTGTGTTTTTCTGTTCTTTGAAGGATGAGTGTAATAACATACATTTTAGCAGCTCTCCTAAACTGTGTTTTTAAACAGTCACTTCCTTATGCAAAAATTAAGAAAGAATCAATTTCCCTTTTTCATTGTATGAAGTAGCTCCTTGTGCAAGATGTCAGGTTGTATTGATGAAATTTCCTTATTAAGGTGCCCAAGCACAGTTGCTCTAAAACAGCATCTTTGCCTGGAAACGCAAGCAACTTTCTCCCTGTGTTCCCACTGTTACTGTCCCTGAGGCTCAGCCTTAAAAAGAGGAAAACGTGAAGCTGAACCCTAGCACTGAATATACTTTTAAACAGTTTCCTTCTCCAGTACTTTGCCCTCAAGGAATTCACTTTCAAAAAAGCAGCTGGGCTGGGGAAGGAACTTGCTGTAGGGACTTCTGATGATGTTGATGCAGGCAAGTTTCTTCTTTGGAGAAAAGTTTTTGGAAGCCCAAGTATGGGATTTCTGAGTAGATGGGTTTTCAGCCAGTTTTTACAGCTTTATGTGACTTACTGACATGAGCTGCTGCTGTCCTGGGTATGGTACAGGGTCATGGAAGTTTGGATGGGTTTTATTTTTTTAACCTGTCAGGCTTTTCGAATTTTGCCTGAAAATAGTTTGTTTATTTGTTTGAAGGAAGTCTTCTTTTTGCAACCACAAATCCTTTTTGTAAGGATGTCCACAATTCCTATAATGTGGAATAATTTTCCACTTACTGTAGCCTGGCCTGTCTACCTCCTGTCCCTTGTTCTGGGACAGAAACAGCAAATGACTGAAATCTACTCACCCATTCTGTGCCACATGTGACTTCATCAAGTAACCACATTAAATTACTATCATCTTTTGGAGATAAGAAATGTGCTGCTTTCACTACAAAGCATCTTTTGTGTATTCTGTGTATGTGCTTCTACTTGAAGGGAAAGAGAAGTGATCTTTGTGGTGTGAACTGGAGAAATCCTCATGACAGGAGGATGAGTGGCAGGATGAACCATACCTGTTCTCTTGCAGGAGCTCTTTGGGCACACAGGCTCTCTGGATTTCAGAGTGAATTAAAATCTGTTGGCAAAACATTGTTCACTCAACTGAGCTATCTGAGAGCATCTGTTCTCTTCATTCCTGAAGCTGAAAAAGAAAGACAGTAGAGTAGCTCTCTGCTCCCAAGTATCATTCCAGAGTAATATTTTACAGGGAGACAAGACCTTATTTGGATTGTAACCAGAGCCAGCCCAGGTTGAGTTCATCAGCAAGATGAATGACAAGTCAAGCACCAGCATCATGGGGTGTGAATGTGCATCCTGATAGGCAATAGGAGAAAGCTGTACTCCTGTGATGTGACTTCATGTTTGTTGTGAGCTAGAGTGACAGAAAAATGGATGAACCTACAGTTTCAATGCCCTGCTTGAAACTCTGTCGATGGATGCATCCTCTGCAGGTGATATGTCATTTTCATCATTTTTTTCTGTTTTCAGACGTGCCGAAGGATCAGCAGTTTCAGGCTGTCCAGGCTGCTATTATCCTTTTCCCAAAGGAAAACCAAGAAGCTTTGAAAATTCTCCTGTTCTTTCTACGAGATGTGGTTGCTTTTGTTGAGGAAAACCAGATGACCACAACCAACATTGCTGTCTGTCTTGCACCTTCTTTGTTTCACCTCAACACCCTGAGACATGATAGTTCTTCCTCCTCCATGAGGTATTAGCATCCTAATGCTGGCATTGCAGCTGTTCATAGTGGGTTTTGCCAGAACAATTTCTGTAGCTGGCCTAGGATCAATATGTGCTTTTAAGGGGGTGTGTGTCTTGGAATTTGTCTCCAATACAGTTGTTCAGGTCCAGCAGGAGCTGACCACAGTGCATGCGGAGATCCAGCAGTTCACTGTCCAATGTAGAGAACAATGGTAAGGCCCCATTGTCATGCTCCTGACTATCCTGCGTGTGAGCTAGCCTGCCACCCTCAGCAACTGCTCTGCTCTTTCAGTTCCCCGCAGGTCCAGCTGCCCAGGAACCCAGCACGGGGCCCACTGTTTCCAGTAAGGTGGTGCTGGCCATTGAAAATGTAGCTTCTCAACTGGCAACCTAAGCCCAAGGTCCTGCAGATACCTTGCAGATCGTAGCAGTTGCTGGCACTTGTTCTGCTGGGTGATGAGGGGATCATTCTTGCCAAACCAAGCCACAGGGATTCTGTAAATTTAGCTTAATAAGTGAAAGTATCTGGGTTGCATAACATCCCATTTGTATGTGCAGGGAAGAAGGTGCCCTTTGGCCAGAGTAGACAAATAATCTCTGAGAGCTTTCATGCCTTATCTGGTCTCCTGAGGCAAGGCTGTTAGCTTTACCCCATGCTCCTGTGCATGGACAGGCACATGTCAGGGTAGAAAAGGAGAGCTGACTGATAGAAACATTATGCACCCATTGGAGTAGCGAGTTCCATCACCTCGTGTGGAGATCTAAAGATGAAGACTAGTTCCAAAGCAGAAGCTGTCAGATGTGCTACTGGCATCTTTCAGGATAATAACACAGGCTGTGGATGGCGCAGGGAGGGGACAGGCAACACTACAGACTTTTTTTTTGAATGCACAAAATATCTGGAAGTGCCTAGGGCTGCCCAGCTCGCTGTGGGCTGAGCCAGCACATGGCCAGGGAGCCGTGTGCTCATCACAAGGGCAGCGGGGGATGCAATAGAGCTGTAGAGGCAGCAGGTCCTTCTGGGATTGTGGTTGTGTTTGAGCACCTGGGAATCATACTTTGAGACTTGTACCTCTTTGATTTACATAAATGTTATGCTGAAATATTAGGACCAAAAATAGAAATGGAGTTTTCTCTTTGTTGTCACCGTTTAGAAGCCAGGGTGCTTTGAAGCTTTAGCTTTTTTGTGACTGGGCATAAATGCTGTTAGTGCAGCATTTCGACTTCAAAGGGCAAACGCTGACAGGTCTGACTTTGAGGAGCAGAGCTGAGGACTCTTATC
>NW_010299673.1:20577-21952 GCF_000700745.2 Antrostomus carolinensis | reverse complement strand
CAGAAACCAGGATTAATGACGTCATATAATGATTATGAATTAAAAGAGGAGACTGTTTTTGAAACTTGTTTGGTGTGGTTTGGGTCAAAGGATTTAAAAGTTTCTGCATAGGCTTTGAAGGGTATCAAAGGAACTTGCCATTTGAAGGCTATGCACAAATCAGTTTGGAGTCATGGCTGTCTTCGGCCAAGTGTGTGATGATGTGTTTGGGGAATAAAAAGCCCTGACTCACCTTTCTTGGGCATACGTGACTACTGGTCAGTACGGCCCTGAGCACTGTTGGAGTGTGCTGGGAGGGAATGCTCTCTGTGGACCTTGCTGCAGTAACAATAACATGAGCCCCTACATGGTACATGGGGGTTCTTCAGTGCAGTGTGGTTTTGCTAAAGCTGCTTGTTTACAGTCCCCAGGCAGGCCAGCTGAGTAGGAACATTGTACTTGTGGTTCACAGCATTTTGCTCATCCAGCCTTCCTTTTACCTTCTCCCCACCGTAGATCTAGTCAAAGGAAGTGCAGCCTGGGGAAGCCAGACCAGAGGGAGCTGAGTGAGAACCTGGCAGCAACACAGAGCTTGGCCCACATGATAATGGAGTGCAACAGACTCTTCCAGGTACGTCACTTGCTGCAGCAAAGCAAAAGCCCTGAGCAGGCTGATGTAGGTGGCCTGCTTTGAGCAGCGGTTTGGGCCAGAGCCCTGCAGAGGTCCCTGCCAGCCCAGCTCCCCTGAGCCTGTGATAGGTGTGAGTCCTGCTGACTCCAGTGCAGAGAAATTAATGTCATTGCAGATGCCACCACAGCTAGGTATAAGGGCTGTGAGAGCATCCCTCCATTGCTCCCGCCAACCCCCAGCTGCTATGGGGGTTTGATTCCGGGGCTTAGGGCCAACCTAGAGAGTGCCTGTGGGGCAGAGGCTTGTCCTCCTCTTGCAGGAGAGGCCCTGGACAGGGCTGACCATCCCATCTTATAAGAGAGGGTTGAAGTGTAGGGTCTGCTGCTGGGGCCTGGCCAGAGCAGCAGCCATGCCTGTGCCTGGCCATCAACCCCAGTAATCTGCATCTGGACCTTGACCTACAGACTGACTTCCTGGCTTGACCTCGGCCTTTCCTCGTCATTATGGACTTGCCTGGTGATCACTAGACTGTGGCTGACCCTGTCACTGGACCTGATCCTGACCTCCCTTGCTGACTCACCTTCCTGGCTCAACCTTGGACTGCATCACCATGGACATGTCTGATGATCTGGACTCTTTGCTCACCCTGGCTGCCGTCTGTGGCCCAGCACAGGTACTGTGGGACTGGGGGGCTGTCCTGCCAGCCCTGTTAGCCCACTCAACTCATGGCCCCTTTCACTTGGGAAGCCATCAGCCCTTGGTGCA
>NW_010299673.1:8707-20530 GCF_000700745.2 Antrostomus carolinensis | reverse complement strand
ACCCCAGGCCTGGGCGGGAGCCGATGCCCCATGTCTCCCCTGAATTGACACATGGCCCTGCCCCAGGGCTGTCCCCGCACCCACCCACACCCAATCTGCCCCTTGCTTCTAAGTGACACCCAAACCCCAGTCCAGCCTGGGATCTGATCTCCCCATGGCACCAGTTCCCACCCTGAACAGGGCTCCTGAGTGACCCCCTTCACCCCCAGCCCAACTGTGGGTCCCCATTTCCAGACCCAAAGCACCTTGGGGTGCCCTGACACCCTGCACTCTACAGTCAGCCCTGGCAACATGTCAGCGGGCCCCATTCCTGGCTGCCTGGCCCCCAGAACAGCCCCACAGGGACTCGGAGCTGCCCTTGGACCCGCGGACATCCTGCACGCTCCTGCTACGACCAGGGCACTTCCCAAGCACCACTGAGGTCAGTGCCATGAGCTACCCCTCACCCAGGGATGCCAGGGCCCCGCTGGTGTGTCCCTGCCCTGCCAGGGAGGGGTTTGGTGTCGGCACCCAGGGACTGTCCCTTCTGCTGGTGACCTCGAGGAGAGGCTGCAGGCAGCTCTGCAGGGTGACCCCAGCCAGGCTGTGCCTGGACATGCACCTGCTGCTCTGGACATGGGCCTTGACACTCAGCCCTGCCCGCTCCCTGCGGCCATCGCCAGACTGCGGCTGACGCTGTTACCGGCCACCAAACCCGACCCTGCCCGGCCTGGCCCGGGCCCTGCCTCGGCGCTGATGGATGCAGCTGCGACTGGGGCCCTCAGTTGGTCGCCATTGCCGTTCCTGGGCCTGCCCTGCATCTGCCTCAGGTATGGTGGGATGGGGTCCTGGCTGGTGAGGCACTGCCCAGCCCTACAGAATCACAGAGTGGTTGGGGTTGGAAGGGACCTCAGGAGATCATCTAGTCCAACCCCCCTGCCAAAGCAGGTTCATCTCAAGCAGGTTGCACAGAATCACATCCAAGCAGGTTTTGAGTATCTCCAGAGAAGGAGACTCCACAGCCTCTCTGGGCAGCCTGTTCCAGTGCTCTGGCACACTCACAGTAACGTTTTTCCTCATCTTCAGATGGAACCTCCTGTGTTCCAGTTTGTGCCTGTTGCCCCTTGTCCTGTCACTGAACACCAATGAACAGAGTCTGGCCCCATCCTCTCAATCATAGAATCATAGAATCATAGAATGGTTTGGGTTGGAAGGGATCTCAAAGATCATCTAGTTCCAACCCCCCTGCCATCAGCAGGGACACCTTCCACTAGACCAGGTTGCTCAAAGCCTCATCCAGCCTGCCTTAAACACTTCCAGGGAGGAGCATCCACAGCTTCTCTGGGCAACCTGTTCCAGTGTCTGACCACCCTCACAGTGAAGAACTTCTTCCTAATATCTAATCTAAACCTACCCTCTTTCAGCTGTTTAGATGAGAAAGAACCTGGGACATCAGTATTAATAGATATGTTTATCTTTTGTATCTATCCCTCTGTATACATATATAAGTACATATATACACACATGCACATACGCCAGCAAGTACCTAAATCAAGTGCAACACCTACTCTCTAAAGGTAGCAAAGCCTCATTTCTGTGCTGCTTTACCTCTCACATTGGAGTTTCCAACAAATCTCAAAGCAAAGGCAGGAGCCATTGCCTGCTGCCCTGTAGTTACTCGGCATCAACAGCTGCCCAGCCGACTGCAGGGAATTCAAAATGCTGCTGCTGCAGGGAAAGGCATTTCCCTTGTGTCCTCCACTGAGGGAAGGTAGTTAATTGATGTGCTCCTCCCTTGGGCTTCGTGCTCCTTGATGTACAACTGCTCCCTGCCTACACCAGCACCGCTGGCAGTTGATGGTGCTGCTCCCACCGCATGCAATGTTAGCACTGCTGTCCCTTGAGGGGCATGCAGGAAGTCACCCCTTTTTTGAGGGCTGGTACAGACCACCTGTCCAGGGCAGTTATGCAGATGTGTGTGTTTGCTTGTACGTGGCACACCCCACACCCTAAACTCCACTGTCCTGCTGTGTGTGTTGTTTCACACCTCCCTGGTGTGTTACATTCAAGTTCAGTCCCCTGTGTTCCATTTCTTTTGCAGGTACCTGACTGTTGCCTTGATTAGCTCACTGACAACCTTCAAGAGACAAGCAGCCTGAGCACCAGGGCCTCATACTACTGGGTTGGGATGTATGGGAGGATCACATGAGAATCACGTTTGGCTCCCTTTAGAGCTCTGTGATCTGCTGAGGGATACCAGAGATGACATCAAAAGCTGGGTGATCTGCTCACACCTGGCAAGTAAGGTAAAGAGAACAATGGGAGTCACCAGAGTAAGGTCAGCCCTGAAAGTGTGCATGACTATGGTGGCTGGAAGGTTTCCTGTAGGTGCTCTTGGGTGTTCTGAGTTCTGGGTCCTTAAACTCTGCAGACTGAGGCGGAGCAGCCCTGGGCATGGGCCTATGGGGTTTGTTCAGTTCCTGCACACAGAACTGCTCTGAGCTGTGCCCATGGCCCCTCCTGTCTGTTGCTGTACCTAGGGCTTCTGAAGCCATGCTCCTGCTCTCTCCCCTTCTTATTTTCCTTATCCCCACCCCATCCTTTCTTTCTTTCTTCCCTTCCTTCCTGCATTTCATTTCTTCCTTCCTTTCTCTCCTAAGGGGGTGCTACACCCCTAGAGCACCTTCCCTTACCACAACTCCACCCCGACAGACACAGACACCTCCAGATGTTGAGTCCCTTTATTGTCATCCCACAGGGAACAGCTACATCCTCTGCACAGGCTTAATCCCCAGGATGTCGAATCCTTTGGCCATGACGGTGGCAGTGGCTTCGCACAGCAGCAGCCTCCACATGTTCACCTTCATGATCTGACCTGCAAAACACCGACGGAAGAGCTGGAGCAGCTGCTCACAACCAACACTGCCTTCCCCAGGGGAACCCCATCTGCCCACAACCTGGGGGCTGGGCACACAGAGTCCCCTCCCGCTCTCCCCATGCCAGGCAGACTGACCAGCCCTCCTCGTGTTTCCAGGTGCCTGGTTGCTCACAACTCTCTACTCAACACTCCTGCTTCACAGGCAGATGATGACACAGGCTGTGTCAGCTACCTTCAGTCCTCCCACACGGACAACACTTGTTCTGCAGCAGCCGGTAGTGTGACAACAGACTTCCCAGCACAGAGAAACACCCCGCTGATTGCCTGTACCACGGTGTGTGACACAGGCACGTGCAGGACCCCTAGGCCAACACTCACCACTCTGCCTGTCCTTCTCAACGCAGTAGCAGTTGTCGTAGAATTCGGTGAAGGTGGTGGCCAGCTCATAAAGGTAGTCACAGAGCGTGTGCAATAACAAGTCCTCCAGGATCTTCTGCAAGATCTCAGGGAATCTCAGGATGCACTTGCCCAGTTTCCACTCCTTCTCATGGTCAAGGATGAGCACCTCCTCCCTGGCTGCCTTCCGCAGCATCTGCTCATCGATACTGGCCAGGCGAGCAATAGCCCTGAAATGATCCAAAACACAGTCTGCCTGTGAGAGTCTCACTGCTCAACCTGCCCCAGGCCAGCCTGCAGCTGGTCACCTGTCTGGCCTGTCTCAGGGCTGGCACAGGCCACCCGCTGATCTCGCCTGCCCAGTCCTGGGTTACCAGGCCAGAGAGAGCCATCAGCTCTGGGAACGCACACGGAGGCGCTGCCCTTGCAGTGATCCAACAGTGCACTGCAGAGGAACAGGGAGGCACGTGCTCTGGGCATGTGCATTGGCAAGGACAGCTGATGCTGCCAAGCAAACCAGGGCTCAGGGTGCCATAAAAACTGTGGGGGGTACAGCGACACCCGCCCACCTGAAACCTCTAATGCAGTTACCAGAAACTCCCACAGCTCCCTCCCTGCCAGCTAAAATCTCAAGATCTGTGTCGCACGGAGGAGCCCTGTTTCAGACAGCAGAGGACACCATTTCCAATGACAAGATCTTGCCCATGGCGCATGCCAGAATGGCTGGCTTCTCTTGCCAACTACCCCTGATAGGACTGATGCAATTAAGTCACCCCTTTCTCCACATCCTCCTTTGCAATAAAGATACAGAGAGCATCAGAGACCAACTCCAAGCGACTGCCAGGGCGCTCAACCCACCTGATGCGTGTGAAGGCATACAGCAAGTACGCAGCTGTGTTTCCTCGGTCATCCAGCATCTTGTCAAAGGAGAATACGTAATCATTTAGTCTGTTGTGGGAGAGATCTGCATATTTAATACATCCAAAAGCGACTGACGTCTGGGCAGCTTTCAGCTCTTCTGCTGTGAGGACCTGTTGCAATTTCAAAACAGACAGTCATGAGGAAGAACGCAACACTGGCATCACAAACGGCAACACACAGCCTTGGCCACTCAGCACGGTTCAAGAGGAAAGCCCAGGCTGCTGAGGGGATTTTACCCACGGGGCACTCAGTGAAAGGCTCACACCCACTTTTCCACCTCGAGACACCAGATAATTCTGTATCTGCCCCTCACTGCTCCTGCAATCAAATGCACTGCAGCCCTGCCCAGGGTAAGGCTGACTCTACTCCTGGAGGCCTGCGGGACTTCTGTGCCCCGGGGTGCTACACGAGTTTGATGCTCATACTGCTCCTGCTTCTTAAACTGCATATACATGTAACAAACACTTGGCCCTCCGACCCTTATAGAGCATTTTGGGCAGTCTGAACACTCCCAAAACCCCTCTCCGGCAGAACAGCACCCTGTCAGCATGTCAAAGCACTTTGTGTCTGACTCATATAAGCCCTTGGGAGATTTTCAAGGTGTTATTTTTCTGTGCTTCCTTGTGTTCCTGTTTAAAAAGGGACCTTTCATTTTCACCCTATGCTGCACAGCACCAAGGAGCTGCACTTCCCGATTCCACTGTCTCACACAGTGCATGGACAGAGTTTGGTCCTTTTGTTCCAGGCCATGTCCCACACTGGCCAGTTCTCTCCAACCCATCACAATCCAAGACAGAAATCTTGCTAAGCAAAGGGCTTCCAGCAAACTCAGCTACAGCTTCCAAAGGAAAGGGTGAAGCCTAATGTCAAGGCTCCCTGCAGATCCAACAACCATCCATCACCAGAAGCCACCGCTAGCCCAGCAGGCCAAGGCTGCAACTTTATATTCTGCCACCACCTCCTGCACCCTAGGGAGTCACCACTGTTGCCCAGTGAGACCTCAGGGTACCTGCAAGGCCAGCTACCCGGCCAGGCCCTGTTCTCCTTCCCCATCCTCAAGCAAGTCTGCAAGTACCAGCCAGAGACCAGTGTGCTGCCTGCAGCTCACATTTTCTCACTGTTACGTACTCAGGGATGCTCTTTGCTCTCCATGACTGCACCTTGCTGAACTGCTATCAAAAAATCACACTGATTGTGTACACAACCTATGGCATCTCCTGGGCAGTTTGGCAGAGTCCATATTCTCAGCTCACATCCAGAATGTGTAAACCATAAGTCTGTGAACAAACCTGGGAAGTTCTAAGGAAAGATAAGCAATTTGTCACAACTACCTTGTCCCGTTCCTTGTCTTTCAGCTTGTCCATGGCTCGTTTCAGCCCTTCTTCCAGCAGATCTATAAGACGAACTGTATCCCCTGAACGAGTTTTGAACTTCTTCCTGAAAACACACAGCCAAAATGACCACCTGCATAAGGGGCAAAACACTCCCACAAAACATGGGAATCTCAGAGAACACCCACATGGGGTGGCTGGGGGGAGTAACCAGCAAGGCTCCAACAGTCAGAACTCTCCCAGCTCCAGACATTAGGCAGGACGAAATACCAGTGCCAGAGCCTGCCCAGCCCAGCAAGTCACCTTTACTTTATAACAGAACTACAGCAAAACCACCCAGTCCACAACGGCATGTGACCATCAGAGCACACTGGTTTAGCCACATCTTCAGAGAGACAAGAACAACTCTGGAGCACAAAGGCCTGGCTTATAGACTAGGACACAGAGGTTCTTCTCCCAACATTCATTTCATGCACCATGAGGCAGGTAGGCAATAATGAAAATCATGGTGTTTACTGTTGCCACCTCCCAGTATTCATATCAGGTTCCACTGCACTTCCACCAGCCATTCCCAGTGCCCCTCCCCAAATGCCAGGCAGCAGAAGCCAGGCCGAAGAGGGAACCTGACCACAGCACCAGTGACAATGCGGATCAAGGACCATGACACACAATGAGAAGACACAGTTATGAGTAACAGCATGGATGCAGTGCTTTTGGGGTTTTTTTGGCATGCCACATGCATACTTGTCAACAAACAAGAGCAAGTCTTCTGCATTCACTCAAACATCCTCTTCAGTGCAAATTCTTTCAGCACATTTCTCTTTCAGCGGAAAACTACACCCAAAGACTTACTTGTCTTCTCCCAGCACCACTCCAAAGGCGGCATGGGCCACTCTGGTTACTTTGGGATCATACCAGCCGATCATCTGTCCAGCTGCAAACACTGTTTGTAAATGCACTGACTGCAAGGAACAAACATCAACAACTGGATCTCAGCCCACTCCTCCAGGTAGTTTTCTGTCCAGCCTTATGTCCTTCACAGTGCTGCTTTCACACAAAATTCCACTTCAGAAAGTTCAGTCTTTCAAAGAGTTTTCCTGGCTTACAGAAGCAGCAAATGGCAAATTCCCATCACTGCTCAGATACAGAGCTGACAACCTTGCATTTCCTCAGGTAAGCAGAGACACAAGTATAAGCAGTACAAATTTCATCATTTCCGATCTACTGAGATTTAGGCTTCACCTGCCTCCAGTGGTAACAGGGTCTCTCCCTAATCAATCAGTTCTAGGGGCTCTTCATGGAGATTGCCAGCCACCAAAACACTCACCATTACCCTGATAAGGACAGGAGTAAATATACCACAACAAAAATGCCATGGCGTTCCACCTGTGTTACTGTTGCATCTGTCATTTAACACACTTTCTGATGATCCATACCAGCAGTGACAGCAGAAGTTGGCATACTCACCTGGCCGCTATCAACAACATAAATAAGGATATCAGCCTTCTCTTCACATAGTCTGTGTTTAAGAGCAGCTAAGTCAGATGTGTCGTATGTGTAACCTCCGTCTGATTTCATGACTGTCAATGGGACAGGGAAACCTGGGACAAACACAATCTTCCGGCCTTCATCAACCTGGACAAATCCTAGAAAAGCAACACAAAACATTCTGTGTCGTATAGAATGGGGAGGTTTGTGGGCCAGCACAGGCAGAAACACCTGCCTTCCTGGATGCTACCAGAAAGAAAAGGCCATGCACTCACATTATCAAATAATTAATGTCTCAAAATATGAAAAAGACCTAAATGAGAACTCCCTCACCAGCCAAGTACACATTCTGTACTGTACCTCCAGAACTCTCACTAAGCACAAGGAAGCGGATTTATACAGATCTGGACTTACCAGAAGAGATCTAAGTGCATTTAGAAACTCCTGTCACTGGCATCCAGATCCACCTTTACAGCCACAAAAACAGCATCACAAAGTATGGCATTAAAGGGAAGAGAAACTCTATGGAGATGCAAGGAGGACATAGCACAGTCTTTCAGAGATAAGGCTAGTCAGAACACTCCAGAGAGTGAGATTCAACAACTGCCAAATCCAGAAAAGAAACACATAAAACCAGAGACTTGTTATGCTCCATTTGGCTTCTTGCCACTCTCTAAAGTCAACGTGATCCAAAAATGCCACTGTCTCTTCACAGATATTTCTCAGACAAAGTTCCCATACAGGCACAGTACTAAGACCTGGAAGTCTGTCATATATCGCTCCTTGACTATTTACTAAGGATACAGTAAAATCCAGCAGTACCTCATGCTATTGCCTACAAATACCACAGACAAACTGCTTTTGGTGTCAGCAAGAAAGACCGAACCTTTCTGGAATGAAACACACTAGAATAATTTCTGCTAATGCCACAAAAGACCCACTCAGGAAATGTAGCTCAGAAAAAGAGCAAGGATGGGGAACACGCAGCTTCTAAAATATCAGGCCCAGGCCTTGCTCAGGAGCAGTGAGGTCACCTCGCTCATCCTGACAGCTGCAGAATTTCTGACTCTGAGAGCAAAAGCCTCACCTTTATCTTCAAATTCTTTCACGATGTCTTTCATCATCTCGTGGTAGAATGATTCCCCTCTCTCTATGAGTGTGATGTCCAAGCAGTTGTAGATTTTCTGGAACTCTAGAGGAGGGAAACAGAACAAAATAACTCTGGTAAATGCACACAGTGGGAATTAGTGGCATATGTTTGCCAATGGGGACAGCAAGTCCCTAAAGGCATTTTCTGTCTCTTGGTGAAGCCATCAGACTAGGATTCAGGAGACAAAAGATTTAGCTGAAAGCCTGCACAGATAGCCCAGTACTTTGGCTGTACTGGCTTTTTTCTTTAAGCTTCTTAGAGCAGTGCGGCAGTGATTTTCAAAAGAAAACTAGAGGACGGACTCAGACATAAAGATAAGGAAAGCCTCAGTGTTCTACTGCCAAGACACTACTGCCAAATCTGTCAAAGTCACCTTTCCGCGACACGTCGCAGATCAGTTCCCATGCTTTGATGAAGTCGGGGTTTTTGCTCTGCAGCAGCACCACACATTGGTAGGCACGTTTCTTAAATTCCTCCTCTGTGTCAAACCTCCTCTTGGATTCCTGTGGTAAAAGACACTACATGAAAAAGCACCTCTTTCTCCCCTGAAACAAGCTAACATTGATAACAGGCTCTCCAAGCATACTCACCTCAAAAGACAGAGAGGGAGCATGCTTACAAAGTCCTTTAATCATGCGCCATACAGACAACTCAGTACCAGATACTGCAATTCATTACGCAGTGGCAGGTTATTGCAATAATCTATTAAAAGTGATTCAGTGCTCTTGTTTCTTCAAAACTACCCTGCGATTTGTAAAGCTCCTCAATCTGCTTTTCAGATGTTGACATAAATATCACACTTATTTGCAACAAATACCTTGTAAAAAGCTTGGAGATCCCCAATGGGAGGAGACACAGTTAAGTAATCTGGAAATTTGTCTTGAAGGTGAGCAATGAGCATTCCAAACTGGGTGCCCCAATCTCCTAAATGGTTTAACCTTGAAGCAATTGAAGAGCATAATAATAATAATGATTTCTCAAACATATGCTTTAAAACACACACATTTTAAAAAAATATATTCTAAAAGAAGAAAGACACGTAATATCAGAAATCAAAAAAAGGGAAGCCCCCCTAATTTCACTGCAATGATGCTGCTGCCCATCTTGATTCCTAACCCTGCTACACTTGCTCAGCTTAGTATTTTACTACATATAAAGGATTATTTGTTATGTGCTTATAAAAAAAGACCAATACAGATGAAAGAACAGAGATTGGTATTGCATAAATTTAGTCAAGCAAGCCCACCCCACCCAAACATCGACTCTCACCTCAAAACATCATAACCTGCAAATTCGAATAGTCGGCACATACTTTCTCCAATGATGGTAGATCGCAGGTGGCCAACATGCATCTCCTTTGCAATGTTAGGGGATGAAAAATCCACCACCACCTTAGACACAGTACCAAAGGAAAAAGGGAATAAAAGGCATCCGTCATTACCACACCCTCTGTGTTTCACCTGGATTTTGCTGGGGTGGGGGGAGCAGGGGGGAATGAGGCTCGCCTTCACTTACCCTCACACCCTCTTTGCTGCCAACAGCGCACAGCAGCAGAGAAGGCCCAGTGGGGAACACCAGAGCAGGCTTCCAGCCTGGGGCTCTGCTGCAGCTGCTCAGCAGAGGCTCAGGGATCACTCACTGGCACAACATGCTGTCCCCAGGGAACCCTGTCCCTCACCCACCAGAGAACACACCAGGTACACGGGGTCTACCCCACAGCCCCCACTCCCTAAGTCACATCCCATTTACTCTGCTGCAACAACCAGCTGACATGGACAGCAAATCACCTCAGGGAGGAATTGCAAAGCTACCTGCGGTCCAGCGCGCTCCATCAATACAGGAGCAGGATGCCTATGCTCTTACTGCCGTACCTTTTTCCTTTTGCCAACAGCTGGTGGTTGAACTCCATTCATCAACAAACTGCTCAGCTGCTTTGATACAAAATCCTTTCTCAAGTGGACATTGATAAAACCTTTAGAAAAGAAAACCAGCAATGAGCGCTGGGGCTGCAGAAGTGCCTCAGACCACTTTTTGTTTCCTTTCCCCTTGGGTTTCTGTTTCCAGATTACAAGAGTCTGTTTCACACCACTATAGCCTTTACTGTAGGAGTTAGATTCTGCAAGCTAACCCACTGACATAACTCCTTTTTGCACACTGTCACTCAAAGGTAAATTTATAAAAACTTTTTAAAATAAATCCTGCTTTGTCTCTCTTTTTAAAAATTAATATCCTAAAACATCGTTACACCTGGGATAATCCATGCTTAGGGAAAAACGCTGGTTTATTTCTGCTTCACAAATCTAATTGAATGAGCTTCTGCCCAAGCACTGAAAGGGCTGTGCCATGTGATTTTTGTGTTTATGCTGCAGTCCTAAGGAATATGAGCCCTTGTATTTCTTCCTGGGTCACAGGGACAAAACAGATGCAGCAATTAATAACCTCCTCGCTACTCTGGCATCTCAGTGCTGAGAGGACAAGCTCTCCTCACTATGCAAGCAACAGCAAGAAGGGCATACTGATTTTTGCTGTGATTTCATGATTGTGGCCTGATATCCATCACCAATTTTAGAAGGGGAAAAGCCGGTCCCTTAAGAATCAGTGGAAAAACTGCTAATTAAAGGGCTCAGGATTGCACTTGCCTATTCTAACAGAGAGACAGATTTTCTGGTGCTGCATAAGTCTGAGGACAACAAAGCTCAACAAGAAGAAGCTAATTCACCCCATAACTGCAATTTTAAATCACAAAATAGTTGAACTCAACTCAGCTTCCCTGATCAACATCCAGAAAAAAAAATGCCCTAACAGCTTGAAAACATGCAAAGTGGGTAACATGAAACTATCTTACCAGGACCAGCAATTTCAACCTTCTCAATGCATTCATTGGCAGGAATATTTTTTGATATTTTCTCAGCGATTTCTCTTGGGCTAACCTTCTGTTCCTTGGTTTTAAGCAGTATCTGAAACACAAGAAGATTAAGTAAAATTCAATCCTCCAAAACATTCCACAGAGTGCAACAGGAAGCATAGATACTGTGGCATTAAAAGATCCTCATGATCCTTTAGCTTCATAATGTAGAGACACACACAAGGAAACACATCTCGAGCAAATTTTACAGACAAGATTAGCACTCTCTACACAGCAGAAGTCTAATTAGACGCAACACATTCACTCCTTTCTGCTAAGGGCAATTAAAGGTTAGTCCCTATGTCAGAAGAAAATCTTCCAGGCTATTTTTCAAAACCTGTTAAGTGGTTTGGCAAATTTGTATTTCCCTAAGCTAGTAAAAGGGACAAACTCTTTAAAAACCAACATAGCTGGCACAGTCCTTCACACTGCTTCAAAATCCTGTTCATCAGTCTCATGGGTATCCTCAGCTCTACCAGCATTCATATCTGAAGTTTTGAACTGTCCCTACAGTAGATGCTGAGTGTGGTTTCAGAGCAAGTCTGCTGGTTTATAATTAAAAGCAACCAAAGCAAACTGTCTTCAGTTCTACCTCAGACTCAAACTTAATAAATAAATAAATGAATAAATAAATAAAATCCAACAACTCAAGCAATCAAAGATAATCCTAACATTGCCCCATTTTCTTCAAAGAGTATGAGAAAAACTGCTGGTAAAGTAGCTCTCCTTTTCCTCCACACATAAACGGCCTACTGTGAGGAACTCCAATAACATG
>NW_010299673.1:0-8684 GCF_000700745.2 Antrostomus carolinensis | reverse complement strand
AAGAGTTTGGGTTGGAAGGAACCCTCAAAGATCATCTAGTCTGCAATTTTTCTGCCCATTCCCAACGCACCTTCTCACACAGCTTTTTGCAAATCTTAGAAAAACACCCTTCAGGAGGATTCTGTGAGCCAGCCCAACCCAGCCCTTGCAAAACACTACATTCACACTGTATAAAACTACCACAACTATTTGTTTCTGAGCATGTAATTTTCCATTCTTACTGTGATGTGTTTGACAACAACCTATCACCTCACTCCCATCAAGGCCACAAAGAGCAGGTACCTCTTTGTCAATTCAGAATTTATACACATACTGCTTGTATTTGCTAACTTGCAGTCTGCTGTAAAATGGGACTTCTACTTAAGTTTCAGCTTCCTGTTTAACTTGTCACACAGGTGATCATAACAGGATCTTTATAAGATGGTAAGGACTTAGAATGGGGATGAAAAATCCACCCACTTAGAATGGGCAAGAAAATAAAAGCTCTGTCGCCTTTAATGCTACTCAAACTGCAAACCACAGGAGAAATAAATTAAAAAACAGATTACAGGCATGTATCTGAAACATTCCAGAAACAGTCGCTGTACTCCTACTTATGACTCTAAGAAGCAAGCAGAGCTCCTGGCTCAAAATCCAGGCATTAATATGCTAACAAGCTCGCAGGAAAACAATATGCATTTGTGAGGGCTGCTTCCACACTGGCACATTGCAGGGAGAGGCTGCTGCCTGGCACGTACTAGTGCTGCCTGCCAGTCAGGGCACCTCCCGCTCCGCTGGCAGTCCCGGTGACCCATGTTCCAGCTCTGTGCAGGGGACACCCTGGGGAGCAAGGCTCTATGGGAAAACAAGTACCACATTCACCTCCCTAAAACTTAGGCCGACAGAAAGTACATAGGGTGCTGCTCTCAGGGGGAAATGAGTGCACTGCATCCCCTGGCTCTGCTGTGCTGATGTGCTCAGAGTGTGCTTGCATGAGGGTTGCCAAGTTCAAGCCCAGCTTATACAGTGCCTTTCCAGGGAACAAACTCTATAGCCCTTATTCACCAGTACAGCTGACAATCCCGAATCTGAAACCCTGGCTTGAAGGGGACTGTTCAGACACCGAGTTACGCGAACAATGTTGTCACTGAGAAGCCAGGACTCCTCGAGAATCCCAACCGTGACTTAATTGGGGTAAAGCACCGGTCAAAAATCTGGCAAAGCTCTGAAAGCCCCTGTCAGTGCAGTCACCCAAGCAGCTCCTCTGGCTGGAACCCAGCCACAATACGCTAACGAGACCAAGGGAAGACGATGCGTATTTGTGAGGGCTGTTTCCGCCTTGGCACTTCAGACCAAGAGCCTGCTGGCGAGCACGTATCGATGCTGCCTGGGAGTCAAACTCACTGTGGCAGGACAGCAGACAGAGTGGCTGCCGGGGAGAGTAGCATTCCATGTGTGTCAGTGCAAGTTCAATATCAAGATTACCAGCCTAATAGATTAATAAAGGGGAACTGACAACGGAACACTTAAGAAAAAAATGTTGGTTCTGTTGAGATTCCAATATAAAAGATCTGTAATTACAAAGAGTTCACCTCTTCCCTCAAAGGCATCAATGCTCTGGAAGTTTGTACACTTTAGCATCTAAGCTAGAATGCACTACCTTCTTTCTCCCCCACCTCCTGGTTTTACTTCAGCACAGTCAAAGCCGACTGAGCAACTCCTGAAGTGTCTCTTACTCTGTTTGGGTCCTCTTTGGCCAACTATCTTCCAGAAAGCAGCAATACTGTAATTTTTGAAGCAACTGCTGATACTAGCCAGGTTAAAAAAAACCCACTCCTTCCTTTGCACACACTTAACACATGTTCTGTGAAGTGGAACCATTCTTACAATTGCCTGAAAATTTCCAAGATCAGAACATCATAAGAAAAATCCCGTATTTCCTGCCTTTTGCTCAGTTAAAAGAAAATACAGATGCCACCAGCCATAGATGTGGGGATGCCCACACAGCCTACCTTCAGCAAATGGTTGGATAACAACAGCCAATAAGACAGGAACAAGGGATAAGTGCCCTCAAATCCGTCTGAAAGAGCATTTCTCACAAAACTGAAAGTGCTTAAAGGAATACAACAACCATCAGTCAAAATTCAGCTGTAACAGAGACTTTTGAAACAAAGGAGTCAGCTAGAGCAGTAGGACAGACGGTGCCCAAGCAGTACTCCACACCTGGCTGGACACTGTGAGAAGGTGCTTCACACACAGCTTCTGTGAGGCCCGACAGTGACCTGTGCCACCAGTGGCCTGTGCCGGAGCTCGCAGAGGTGGCTCAGGACGCAGCAGGCAGGGACCCCACTGCACCCGGGCGCACAGGGGAGCGCCTGGGCCCCTCCTCGCTGCCGTGTGTGTTAGTGGGCAGTCAGCAGCTGCAGCACCCGCAGCAACAGGAGGTGTGTGCAACAAGGGGAGCCCACACGCCACACTCCCGGAGACAGGGCGTGGGTTTGTAAGCCACCCACCCTGTGAGAAGGACAGGGTGTGTGCACCTAACTGTGCAAATGTGTGTGGGGACTTTATACTTTCCTGGAGCTACAGAAGAGCCTTTAGAGATTTGTAGGTGTTTTATCAACATTTTGTAACTGTCCAGAATTGTGATTTATTGTTTTGCTAATATTAGTTCCAAACATATAGCTCACTAATTAGTAGTTAATTGCACATCATTAGTAAATCAATGCAGCATTTAAATCCTGATTTGATTTAGATCTTACGAACTGAACAGTTTTTCTGTGTGACACACATCTAACTCTTATACTAGTCATCTAAACAGAAGTTTAAAGGTCTACTCTGTGAAGGTCAGTGCTTCCCCTAAAACACTGTTAAGATACCACCAAATTCTCAGCCCAGAGGCCCACAACAAGCCTGTAACAGGTCTGGTATTGCAACTCTCACTGTGCTATCACTTAGCTTACAACAGACAACTTCCCCATTTTTCCTTCCCTTCACATGATCCTTCAGATTTACCTGTGTGATGCCCATGGCGCTGTTACACTGGTAATCCCCAAATTTGGGCTGCTGACTTGGCGTCACCACTAGCGGAGGGTTTTCTAAATCTGGGTAGGCAGCCTGAATAGCAGCTCCAAAGATCTCCTGCAGACAGCTGTTGATGTTAATCATGCTTTTTGCTGTTTTACTTCTTTCCTCTTGAAGGCTCTGAAAAACCAAAATCCAAAAGGCTAAATACACAACATCCGAGGAGCTGTTACAGCCCACTTTTTGCCTTGGCTGCCTGGCAAAGTACGGCTGACAGCAACAGGAGCAACATATACAACACAAAAATCATGTGATTCCAGAGCTGCCTCTCCCTCTGAACCCACAGCAGAAACACTTCCCCTGAATGCAGGGCTACATTACTTATCACACTTCTGTCAGTGATCCCGGTAGAGACCTCAGCTGGGCTGCCCGTTACACGATGAGCCAAGAGCTGATGGTGTTGCCTTATTGAAATTTTTCATAAAGAACGTTTCTGTTTAAGGAACCAAGAAATATCTGATGTGCCACCAACAATTAAGGCATCAGTGTGCAGAGCAAGCACGGTGTCACACACTGCTAGCTGAAACAAACTGACATCATTTATTTAGCTTGTCTTAATGAGAACAAAAAATACATGCTACAGCATTCTTTCTCCCCTTACCTTTTGAAGGAAATTTAACCGATACTTAAGTTTTGTGTTTTCGTCTCGCAACCCTTCCAAACTCGGGGAGACTCCCAAGCATCCAAAATTCTTCAGATGCTCAATTTCTGCAGTTAACAACTTGATCTCGTTTTCCTGAAAAGCAAATTAAATTATCACACAGTAATTCTTGGAGTGGGGGCGCAGAAAGTGAGGAGCTGCAAGATCTCAGACACAGTTCTAGTTTTGCCTCATAAAGGTAACAGCAACGACATGTAAATTGAATAATTCCAAACAATTAATGTTTAAAGGTGGTTTCTATTTGTGTCAAAAACAGGGATTCTGAAACATTCTTAAAAAAAGTCAGGGAGATAACAGTCTCACTAATATTAAGACAGGAGTGCAAGAAAGACAACACGTCACACTAATGAAACATATTCCCAAAATAAGCACTTCCTCCAGCTTTTTTAATCTAATAAAGATGTCAAATGATTTAAATAAAAATTCCCTAAAGCCTTCTTCAGACAGTTTCACCACCTCATAGGCCACAGTTTCTCATCCAGAGGATGAAACAACAAGTCACTCGCACAACTCCAGCAAGCTCGAACACCAACTGGAGACAGAAATGCCAGGCAGCACAGTGTGCTGCTTCCCAGAGGAATTTGTAAGGCCACTCACTTCCACCTCACCACACCACCTTTCCCTCTCTACCCCCAGCGGGGCTTCTCCCTTAAAACTGACATAAGGGATTCAGAAACAATCAGGAATTTCAGGTGGACCTCTGTGCTCCAAATAAACAGACTTCCCCACGCTTCCCTGTGCCTCTCCAGACGTTGCAGGCCGGGACACAGGCAAATGCATCAGCAGGCAGTCATTTCCCAACTGCTGGAAGCTGCTGCAAGGAGCAGTAATTTTCCTCATCCCACCTTCTAAGGAAACCAAATATCTGAAACTTCATCTCTGTTGTCCATCTTTTGTCCTCCCCCATAACAGGCTTTGTGCCCAGCAGCCACAAGCCTGGCTCACAAACGCAAGTCTGGAGGCTATTGAGAATTTAAGCGACCCAATGCTGCTAGGGAGGAGAGGCAAGTGGAAGAGGCAGTGATCACCCCCCACACTGGCTCACCAGCCCCTCACCCAGCTCATGCAGGCTCTCCTCCACCAGAACTTCCACAGCAGGAGGCAGCTCAGGCTACTACTGTAGTCAAATAGGCCACCAAACCTTATCAGAAAGAGCTCATTTACTTTGTTCTCTTGAAACACACTTAATTAAGGAAAAAAATTGGGCCATCAAATCTTCTGGTCTTATAAGCCCACCTGAACAACAGCCCCCACAAATGCCATTATAACTAACTGCAGATGATCAAAAAACCTAAGCTGAGCCAAAACAACCTTAAGATGGGGCTGTTGGAGAAGCAAGCTCAGAACAAGTACTTTTGAGGTCATTCTTCATTTGTGCTTCAGCTTCAGGCACACTTTACAGCCTCAAGGTCTCCTCTGCTCAGGAGTCCTGTGAAAACACAGGACTTTGAGAAAAAAAGACCTTTACCAAAATCTCTGGTTTGGCATTTAGCCAACTAAAAATCACTGAACAGCACAGCTCTATCTCAAAAATAACTTCCTTTACATAGTCCACTGCAGCTTTTCCTTTTGCAGCCCATTACTTAAGGCAGAACCCCCAAAATCAGACTGTTTTTCTCTCACATACAGAAATAGGTATTTTTTTAATTTTCAACTTTTTTTTTTTACTGGCCCAACCTTGTAGCATTTCATATAATTTACAGACCCTTTTGAAAAATCCAGACTAAACTTCAAATTTAAAATAGCACAAGAGAGATTTCATGGCGCTATTTTATAGTTGTTTCACTGTAAGTTTAAGTAAGCATTATTGCTACAAACTGACTTAAGGCAACATCGGAGCTGTGACATGCAGAACTCATCCCCCTTAGAATGTGCTTTAGGAAAAGCACAAAGCTATCTTCTACTCTGAATATCACGTTATCTGTAAATTCTGTGCCCACTCAGTATTACCTTCTCTCTAGCAAGGTCACCAGCTTCAGGACAGGTTAGCAAGTCAGACCCTTAGGGAAGTTTTGCAATGAGGACAAATATTGTCCAGATCTGGAAATTTGCATTCTGCTTTTGAAATTAAAATCACTACACATCGAAGCCAACAGGCAGCTCACGCTTATTCCTCCTGTATTGAAAGATTCTCCCAAAGCTATAGCCACCGAGATATCTCAGTACTACCACTGGCGAACTGCTCAGGACAGAAATCTGATTTGGACTTTCCTCCACAAGCATAAGGGCCTCTGGCCACCCAAGTGAAGACTCGCAGGAGGCAAGATGACAAGTATCTTATTGGAGCTTCTTTCCATATTGTTAGACTACAAGGGAGGATGAGGAGAGAGGTTTATCCACGTGCAGAACAAGGGTTCTCAGGAATCACCAGCCCCTGGGGCAGACATCTGGCAGCCCAAAGTGCTTTTCCCACACAAGTACAGGGTGACGACTATTATCTTCATTGCTTGTATGTGGCCTAGGGGTAAAAACTCTAAAGCGATGCCAGAGGTCATTAAGTCTCACCCTCTTCTTTCCCATGATTGCACACCCCCAGCAGACACCTGCAGACAGGAGGCATTCAGGCTGCCCTGTTTCAGATGTGACCAAGCCCAACATGTCACCCAGACTGGCACGTTTTCCTATCATGTTTAGTGCTCCTCTCCTGCAGAAAGTTTCAGCAGCAGTCTTTATGTTACTTGAGTGTGAACTGAAAGCACATGGTTTCACCATGGTGGCCTGGCTGCTTACCCCAGTACTGCTGCTGCCACTGAAGTGTCCCTTTTTGTGCTCACTGAGAGTTAATACATATGATGAAATGAACTTTTCATTCAAAACCAGCCAGCAGAAAAGCCTGAACTCAGCAGTGATGACACCGAGTTCCAGAACTGATGGGGTTAAGGCCACAACAGCTAGGCTGGGACAGCCACAGGGCTGAGTACAGCTAACAGCTCCAAAACTGGCAACAAGGGCACCCTGTTCACGGGCTGGTCAGGAGGGCAACACCCCTCACAACCCTCCTCTGGACACGAGGAGATGGAATGAAGCCATCCATGTCCGGGGAAGCTCAGACTGGACATTAGGAAAAGGCTTTTCACTGAGAGGGTGGTCCATCACTGGAACAGGCTGCCCAGGGAAGCAGTCACAGCACCAAGCCTGTCAGAGATCACAGAGCACCTGGATGATGCTCTTAGTCATATGGTTTAGTTTTAGGCAGGCCGGTAAGGAACTTTAAGTTGGACTTGATGATCCTATGAGTCTCTTCCAATTTGAGATATTCCACGATTCTACGACCCCCACACCTATAACTGTGTTGCCAAGTTCACCTGGAAAATTTATAACTGTGAAGGTCTTTAGACCTTCACAGTTATAAATGCCCCTTATCACAGCAACCTGAGATAAACAATTCTCTAGCTAATCACATATTAATGCTAGATGTTATTAAAAGGATATTATAAATTCTACATTCTTTCTAAGAAACAAATACTACACTAAACTGCAGATACCTCTTGTAATTCCTCTCTCACAGTATCATCCAAGTGAGGAAGGGAGAGAATGCCAATACACCTGTGAGCTACAAAATGCATAGCTGAGAAAGAGAAGGAAAAAGCCGCTGTTCAGGACATAAAGTTTCACCCCCTAAATTATTCTATCTGCACAGCCCTGGACATATCACAACTTGTCAGTAAAGGGTCATACCTGATGACCACCTCATGAGAAGCTGCGGGAACTACATGAGGCCATGCTGACATCTCCAAGGGCTCTTTGGTCAGCTCAGTACTAGAAATCTTCCCCTCACCTGTGAATACAAAAACACTACAGCTTTTTCAGTAGGACCAAAATAATCCTCACATTTTCCCTTAGCACATATGAATGTCTTCCAAAGACCCTACTGAATTAACATGAAACTTGCAGGAAATTCTGTCTCTGGACTTTAAGGTGATAGTGCTTTTCTCTGTTACATTAAAAAAAAAAAAAAAAAAAGATAAAAAGGCTTGAAAAAGCACAGCAAAGGGGTCACAGCACCTCTCTGCCTTCCCCTCCTTCCTGCCTCCTGCATGTTTTCTCTCTGCTCTTACTCCACTGAGCCTTTGCTGAGCTGGCTCAGTCCAGCAACTCAGCACACTCTTTGCTCTTTGTTGGGTTATTTTCCTGAAAAGCTAATGATTCCTGTTGGCTGGCTACCAACAGGCTCCAGGTGGTGACAGAGCTGGCACCAGGAAGCACAGAGCTGGGAGCAAAGTGACCAACTCAGGCTCAGTAATTCCACACGGCCCCCTTCAGCCTCCTGGAGTTGAAGAGCTGAACACTGGCCCTCTTGATTTGCTTTAGAGAGACTGGAATTTGTTTATGGACTAAAGGCCAGATAGCAGTGACGGCACAGGAAGAATCACCCTGCCAGAACACCCGAGATGCCCTTCTTCTCCTAGCAGCTACAAAGGAGAAACGCAGAAAGGAACTGCAGAGACTCAACAACCAGATTTATTATCTCAGTATTTTATGGCAGTGCTTACTGTATCTTTGAATTGTGAGTAGAAAACATACTGAAAAGCTGCTTAAGGACACGTGTATTGTAGGCAAAAACCCACAAGCCAAATGTCCAGAATCATTCAGTTATGTGCTCCTGGGGCAATATGAGAAGTTAACCACTAGCACGGATTCAAAGTTTTCCTGATGCTGTCGACATCAGTCACTGGCTAGGATATACCTGGCAGTCAGATTCATTTTTTTTATTATTGTCATAGACACTGAAAAGGGAAAGGATTGTCACCATTTTTTTTCCCAACCCGAAGCACCTTAGGGTTGCAGTAGTTCCATACAAGAAAGCCAGGACTGCCCTACTTTCTGTCCCAAGAAAAACGAAGGAAGCCGGGGAAGGTGCTTCAGCCCCTGCTCACTTCTTCCCGTCCGCGACCGACCCCTCGCCTCCCCCTGCCCCGCGAGCGCACGGCGGGGCCCCCGCGCTGCCGAGATCCGCCTG
>NW_010299672.1:0-5818 GCF_000700745.2 Antrostomus carolinensis | reverse complement strand
ACAAAGGGCCCGGCCGGAGGCATCCGGGGGCGCGTGATGGTCTCTGTGCTCAAGTAAACCCCGTGTTTTATAACGAATGCTCAATAAAGTTATTAATCCATTGGGGGGGGGTATTTTTGGGGGGATCCTGTGCAGGCTACATTTTTTTTTTCGTAGGGGTGTAAGTTATATTTCCCAGGTCTCTGAACTGCATGACATCGCAGCTTTTTTGTGTTTATGAAACTGAGGTGCTCTTTGTGTATCTTTTAAATGTACCCCTGGAAAAAGTCTTAGGTTGCTTCAGATGTTTTTAAAAATGTGGCATGTTTGTTCATTTTCATGGTCTTTCAATGTCTCAAAGTACTTCTTTTGCTGGGGGTTTTTTTTTCACATAATTTTGGATATAAAACATATTCTTTTTATAAACTGTAGTCTACATCTGCACTTGGAGGGAAGAAAATATCATTTTAATGAGTTGCCTCCTCTTAATTATTTTTAGAAATCTCAAGTTTCCAGACATCACTTATTTCAGAAAATGCATGGTATCTTCATCTCCCCCCTTCACCCTTTCCTTTCATCATGTGTTTTTTTCAGCACAGTTATTTTATGCTTTAGAAATGTGACCCATATACTTACTGTTTCTCTAAGTAGTTGTAAGGCCTTCAGATTTTAAGGACACTCTGCAATTTACAAAGCTAGAAAACTTGCAGCAATAGATCTCAAAGTATGCCGCATATAATACAATTATGTTTAATATTTCAATCTCAAAATGTAAGAGATCTACACTAGCTACCCATAACCCTAAAACCAGACTTCTCAAATGTGATTCTAAGGTGCATCATGCATTTTAGAAATTTCCCGAGGTAATCACAGCTGTTAGGCAGCTGTGCCTTATCAATATATTTCTAATAACCCCAAATAGTATGTGCTGAATGTCTTCCTGTTGATGGTCTAGTTGTTCTGCAACTTCTCTTGGGACTTCTCCTTGGTTCTTTTCTTTATATTCCACACAGAGGGATACACCAAACTAAAATGAAATAATGTTCAGAAAAAAAATCTAAATCTGCAACATTTATACTACTACTTTTAAAAGTCTGTCTTTTTGTCTCTGCTTGTTTTTTGTTGGTTTGTTTTTCAGGAGCCTTTGGCTTTGGCAAGGTGTACTCTGTAAGCCCAAGATAATACACGGGTGTCTGACTTTCCCTCATCAGGTAAGCAATCCTCCAGCATTTCTGACTGAAGAGACTGCAGAAAGTGGGATAATAATATCCAAGATGCTATTCATAAATTCAATTTTTTTTAAGCTGTATTTAGGCAATAAGCACAGAGAGGAAAAAAATATATTTCTAACTGGAGATTTCAGAATAAGAAATTTTTTTTTTTTTATTTTATTTTTTTTCCAGAAAAATCTATGCAGTGCTCACCTAGGAGCTATAGTGGCAAAACACTAACAGCAGATTTGCTTTTATGTCTTCCCATTGCCTCCTGGAAATTTCCATCTGGAGCAGTTACCTGAACAGGAGAAAGCTGACAGCCTGTATCACAACGTACTCACCTGGAAGAAATACACCAACCAGGGGAAAAGACAGACTCACAAAGTTCATGCTGTTTGGTAATGTACAATAGGCCTGTGCCTCCTTGAAGCTCTGACATCCTTGAGTTGTTCTGGAGCAGTTCTTGAAGACTTTTTTCTGTTCACTCCCATCAGACTTAGATTTCACTATTTTGAAGAATTATTTCTTTTGGATGCTCCTAAGCCTTGTTCAGTCACTGGAAACTACATTGTTGTTGAAATAAGACAGATGATAAGTGACTAGACATTATCAGATTCCCATCCATTTCCTTTAGTGAATATGGTTATTTTAGATTTTTGAGACAAATATGAATATCTGGATTCCTTTTCCATATATGCTGCCTAAACAATGGAATAAACTTACTCTTCTGCCATTACTGATAAGGTTTCCACAATCAGTTCTTTACAATGGCTTGAGTTCCCTTTATAAACATCTCCTAACCCTCTCCCTACTCCTCTCCCCAGTTTTTTTGCCTTTAGCACACTCTGGTTGTACCTTTTTGTGAAGGAGCAGCACACACAACCACACTACATAAGGACTGACTGGTCTTCAGTTAATATTCAGCTGCTGCTTTTTTTGTTTGTTTATTTAGTTGGGTTGGATTTGGGTTCTGTGGGGTTTTTTTAAGGCATTTTTCAGCTGGAAGGCTGAAAACATGCTGCAGGTCTTCAGTTCAGAGTAGCCACCTTTCCTCGATGGAGGATGACTTTCTACCATATAGCTGATCTTTACAAAAGTTATTTAGAACTAAATAACTTTTGTATGGAATGGATCAATAGACTTAAAAGGATTTACGTGGCCTCAGGGTGTTTGCAGAAGCTCGGGGGTTTTTGTGTTTGATTTTTGTTGGTTTTGTTTTGAATGCCTTTGCTCTCTGGATCTATGGACTTTACTGAGATTGCCCTGTGTTATTCTACATTTTCTCTTTCAGAGCAGTGTAACAAAAGCAACAGCCTTTGGCTGCTAGTGTGAAGACAAAACTAGAGATTCTACACCACAGTGTCTAGGAGTGACATGTCAAGTTGTGGACTTCTACAGATGTTCAAGAGAGAACTTCTGTTACCAGGCAGAGGTGTTCTTAGTGAACTGCTTTTTCAGATAATGTTTATGCCAAAAGAAAGTCATCAGGTTCACAGCATATGTGGGGAGTTAAATGTTTAGAGATGGGCCACTGGCTTATCTTCTTGCTTTGCTGAAAAAGAGAGAACTACTTTTCTTCTCCTTGAAAGGCAGATACAGCTCCCTCCTTCCTGCCTTACCAGATTTTCTCCAAGCTGATTGAGCTGCTGCTGGCAGCTGGGGGGGAGGCAGAGCAGATGGAGGTGGATGAGCACCCACTCTGTCCCTTTTCCTGATGTGAGGGAGCAGAGCTGGGGATGGAATGGACATGAAACCAAAGAGCTGCAGCATCACAGAGGCAGCATGAAGCTGCTCTCCTCAACATGGATGGCTGCTTTTGTCTCCCCAGTTTAGGTGTTAAACGTAGCAGAAGCACTTGCAATCAAGTCTTACTTGCAAGGAAGAAGAAAGATCCTACACTTCCTTCACCTGGCTTCCTTTCTTCAGACAGCACTATTTTGGACATAGGCCAGAAATCTTTGTGCATCCAGAATTCTGCCCAACAAGATAAAAAGAAAAAAAAGCAGAAGGAAAACCAGCCTGGTAAGGTGACAGATCTTTTTATTGCTTGAACCAGTATCGAGAATCTTTCTCACTATCCTTACAAATCTCCTTGAAAAATTAGTTTGTTGTGATTTTATCAGTCTCACCCACCTTAAACTACATTTACCTATGTCAGGTAGGTTTCTTGTATAGACCCATGCCATCTGTCTCCTCTGATGCCAATAAAGTCTAGACTTTGAATGGCCCTAAAGGATTCCAAAAGGAAGTAACATCATTATAGCACTGGCTATGGGGTACTAAGTTACCCGGTCCTAGCATCATTCAACCACAAATTAACTTAATCCTTTTAAAAGTGGATTATAGCGTTCTACTTTATTGATGAATTAATTTATAATTGTAATTTATAACATTGCTACACAACATTTTAATAAGAAAAAAATTATTACCCTTTTTCTAAACATAAAGGCTAATATTATATTAAACAAGTTTATGTTGTATACAAAATATTAGCACATCAGAATTCCGAATACCAAGAAATAATTTTAGTCTGTTTACACAATTGTTGTTTCTAATTGCACAATTAAGTCAACAAGCAAACAGACAGAATTTCTGATTCTTAACTGTACAATTTCTTTTTCTTACTAGGAATATCTTGGGTTTGACTTAAACAAATTAACACAGTGTTTGTTAAATCCCAAAAGAAGTCCACATTCCTTCAACTTAGAAATTAAATCAGAACTTCCATCTCATTTAAAGTACTGAAAAACAAGCCACGTTCTGTGGGCCAGAAAAATTAATTTCAAACATAATTAACAAAGTTTAGTATTCCAGACATCTGTATCTTTTCTGGTTGTATTTTTTCCTTTTTACATTTAACCCGCGGCTGTGGCAACTTCATCTAGTTTTATTTTCTGGAGAAATTACCCGTAACTACACTTTGCACGTACAAATCCGCCCGAGCAGGCAGCTGCAGGAGACGGGTGAGCCCAGACGCTCCGCCGTGAGCCTGGTGGGGCGGCCAGGCCGGGCCGCAGGGACCAAGCTTCGCTACCGAACCGGGTGATTGAAAGAGCTTATTGTGATTGGCTGATAGGATTCGCATTATTAACCAATAGTAACGTAGGCTTTAAAAAGGACCAATTACATAAGAAAGGTGACGTCACTTGCTCTGTTATCCAGTAGAAGCGCTGACAGTTGAGGCCAGAGATTTGCATAGGGTCCCTATAAAAAAGGGAGCAATCGCACTCTCTCTCACTTCGGTGTTGCAGAGCAAACTGGGAGTTCGCGCTATGCCTGAGCCGGCCAAGTCCGCCCCCGCGCCCAAGAAGGGCTCTAAAAAAGCCGTCACCAAGACGCAAAAGAAAGGTGACAAGAAGCGCAAGAAGAGCCGTAAGGAGAGCTACTCGATCTATGTGTACAAGGTGCTGAAGCAGGTGCACCCCGACACGGGCATCTCGTCCAAGGCCATGGGCATCATGAACTCGTTCGTCAACGACATCTTCGAGCGCATCGCCGGCGAGGCCTCTCGGCTGGCGCACTACAACAAGCGCTCCACCATCCCCTCGCGGGAGATCCAGACGGCCGTGCGGCTCCTGCTGCCCGGCGAGCTGGCAAAGCACGCTGTCTCTGAGGGCACCAAGGCTGTCACCAAGTACACCAGCTCCAAGTAGAGAGTCTAAGATTGTCAGTTTTAACTCAAAGGCTCTTTTAAGAGCCACCAATTTTTTCAAATAGAAGGGCTGAATTACTGGGTTTTTTTGGGAGGTAGGTAAATAGCTTGTTTATTTTTGTATTCATAGAAAGTACTTCGATAAAATGTAGCTACTTGATTTTTAAGTGTGGAGGGCTCGGTTAACAGCTTGTGCTCAGTATATACAGTTATACTCGGTCGTTAAACACTTAAATATGAGTACGTGTTCTTAGCTCATTTCTGCCTCTTTTCAGGACTATTAAATATCTCGAAAGCAGTTTCTGAAGCAAGTTTTCAGGCGTGCTTGTAGCTTGGTTTCTGGTTTGTTTGTACATTTTCCCCCAGCCTCACAACACTTTTTCAGTGAAGTATTTGTCCGTACTTGGATTAGGTAATAAAGTTTTTTTCTTTATGAAGGGTTTTCCGGTTTAACACAGCCCTGCCCAGACTTGCGCGGGAGTTGGTTCTCTGTTTTTTTTTTAAATAGTCCTGTGCGTGAAGCTGGGGGCAGTCGGTGATGTGCAAAGTACCCTGCGGCTGGGGCTTAAATTAGAGTGTGAGGTCACAGCTCTTCCTGCCTGGCCCGTTCTGTCCACAGCAGCTGTGCTGCCGGGCAGCCTTTCGCTGGGGGGCAAAGGCAGAGCCGCGGCACGGCGCGCACAGTTATTTCCTCATCCCTGAATCTTTCTCCCCCGAAACACGGAGGCCGTGCGAAGGGGAAGCGGGGCCGTACGTGAGCGAGTGGCGCGGGAGGGCACCGGGAGCAGCCGCGGGGGAGAAGGGGGGCTGTCACGGCCCGACGGGGCGGTGCCTGGCGGGAAGGAGGAGCGGGTTGGGTGGGCGGAACCGGCCAATCCCGGTCCAACGCGGGACGTTTAAACTCCCCCGCATACCCCAGGCAAGGGGCGCTCACTGCTCCGCGGGGCCGGTGCCGCCGCCGCCGCCTATTGCC
>NW_010299671.1:267-1168 GCF_000700745.2 Antrostomus carolinensis | reverse complement strand
GCCAAGGGCTACCCCAGTGAAACTACCACACCTTACAGGTCTCAGTGGGGTGGCAGGGCAGTGTGCCCCATGGGAGGACGGAAAAGCATCTCGGGCAGGATCACGTCACAGAGGGTCGATGGTGAATCCTGTTCTCGCTGCAAATCCTGCCCCAAAAAGGGGATTTTCCACCAGCGAGTTGGTGCAGGGGGAAAAGCCGAGGTGTTTGCACAGCCAGGCTAGGCACAGATTTTCATTTTGAAGGACTAAAGGTGCTGCCTGCTCTTCTAAAATTCACAAACTCTACATTTTCTCACGGCCTCAGACACCCATTGCCTGCGTGAGCCCTGCTGGTTTGTGAGCGAGGGCTCACCAGCAGCGTTTCCATGGTCTGACAGGCAGGCACTACCCGAGGCCAGTCGCTCCCAGCTTTGCTCACTCAGCTAGAAGCTGCGCTGTGCACACAAGCAGGTGTTTCTGGCAAGCGGGGGGTCCCGAGCGGTCTCCTGGGCTCCAGGCAAAGGGGCTGCAGACACCAGGCAGGCAGGAGCAGGGTCCCAGCTTCTCCTGGAACTGCTCCTTTCACATCTCCACCCGCCTTAGGGCTGGTTTTGCTCCAGGAGGATGAAGCCAACAAAATCTTGGCTGGATAAAGAGGACCCTCCACACACCCACTGCTGCACCCCAATGAGTGGGATCCCCCCCCAGCACCCCAGGGTGACACCCAGCACTGCCACCACTTCTGCTGCACTGGTCAGCCGAGCTGGGAGGAGCATCATGTGCTGCCACTTGCTGGACCCCCCATTGCCACGGGACCACCAGGACTGTGGACAAGTCCCACATGGGCCCTCACACACCAGCTGCTGGGGGTAACCGGCTGCAAGCACCGCTCCCCAAATCTCCATCCCTCTCCTCCTTCAGT
>NW_010299671.1:0-225 GCF_000700745.2 Antrostomus carolinensis | reverse complement strand
GCCATCCCGCCCCCCCTTCAGTCTCCCTCCCTCGGCCCGCTGCTCACCATTGCCACATCCAAACCCCCAGCGGCTTTTTTTCAGCTTAATCTATTTTCACGCCACCCACTCGCGAAGTTCTCGGTTTATTCGGGTCGGGTTTAAAAGCCACTTTTCCCCTTTTTTTAATGCAACGCTTGCAGGTGTGCATCGCACGGATCTCCAAGCCAAGGGGATCTCCAAGGG
>NW_010299670.1:0-3068 GCF_000700745.2 Antrostomus carolinensis | reverse complement strand
ATAATAAAGCTGAAATTGCAGCCCAAGAAGGGGATAATGCATTATTCATGCATTTATTTAGTCTTCTTTTTTTTACTCAGCCATTAAGGTGATCCAATGATTCAAACAAACTATTTGTTTCCACTACAGCTTTTACAGAAGGAAAATTCCTTGAGTTTGCAGTTACCAGTACACAAAGGAATTCTACCTGTGGCAAAAAGAGAGTGGCTGGGAAACAAAAACTACTGATCTGTTATCATTCACTCTGAAAGAGATCTTCCCTACCTTAGAGCAGGCACTCTTGGTAGCTGGTGTGAGTAGATATTCTCTTCGGACAGATTATCTCATTGTTAGTTCTTGTCTCTGCAATGCCAATCTACAGAGCTGACAAACACAGTAAATGAAAACATCCTCCTTTGCTAAATTAATGTCTCATGTAGGACTGCATGTGTTGCTGGTCCACAGGTGCCACTGAGCTCATGACTCCTCTCCTGGTGGAAAATCTGGGCAGGTTTCCAGCTGTGACTCTGCTGCTGGCATTAGCCTTGCCAGGCTGTCAACAGGCACACAGCATTTCTCCTCAGCATGTTATCTTGTAAAATATAGCATGGTAGTGCTCTTTTTATTTTTCCTGCAAAACTATATTAATTCTTAATTGTGTCTATGTCCTTAAAAGTACACTTTGGAAGGATCAGCAGATGCAAATCAGTCAGGATCAATGTGAGAACCGACCAACTATTTTGTTCTTAGGGCAAAGCGAAAGAAAACGTGTAACAAGCAAATTTGAGCCTGTGACAATGTTCAGACTCAGCCAAGCAAGTTAACTAGCAAGTGTGAAATGTACATTGCTGAATCATGAAATCAGATTCAGCTTAAGCACGTGCAGAGGATGTGATTTTTGAAGTTTGCTCTTTACCTGCACTGATGGCACCTCTTTTTATATGCAAGTGGCAAAATGACAGTGTGTGGAAGGAAATTTCTGATTCCCTGAGCCTGAACAGTGTGACCTATTGCAGAGATGCAACAGTGAGATTACAGCAATAGGAATTCATGCCTCCTTATAGAAGTGGGCTGGGCAGCCCCAGTGATCATCCTGGCCCCTGGTGCATTGGGGATAACTTCCACCAGGAACAGCTGCCGAAGTGGGCTCTGCATATCCAGGTGGTGTAAGGACTGCACATCTCTGACCTCTGTTAGTGTATTAGCACCAAATGCTAAGTGGTAAATTTGATAAATGGTTTGAATGGGCTAGTTTCATATGAATTTTCTTTGTATTTAAAGAGAATTTTCTGAGGTTGAGAAGGAATTTGAATACAAGAAAATATTCACTATGAAAATGTCAACAACTTTAAAGAGTACTGTAGACAAAGTGTTCAGAAAACACTTCTTTTTGTCTCAGAAATGAGAATAGTTCTTTTACCTGAGGCATAGTAAGGTACTCAGATGTGAAAAAACTAGTAATCTGGAATAGGGCAATAGTGGGATAAATTCAGCTGTGACAAGATGATTGCCTTTTGCCTGCATGCTGTAATAGGTAAACATAAACCAGTCAAGGTATGTAACTGGTTGATCACTGAAAAACATTTTAAAATACCTGAAATTGTTTTTCCACTTAGAGCTCTAGCAGGCACAGTTTTTGCAGAGCTAAAGTGATCTCCATTTCCACTATGTGCTTTCAATGTCGTTGGCTGGGAAAACGATTACAACTTTTTCCAAGTTAAAGTTATGACAGAATTCACACATCTGTGTTAACAGACAGGATTCTGCTCTAGGTTACGACTGCTAAATGTTAGTGTTTTCATATAGATGTCAATATGTGTACCTAAGCTTACTTACCAATCAATGGCAATTTAGTCAGTACAGTCAATGGAGTTTTGAGAGCTCTTCAGGTGAAGAAATGGTGCTCGTTCTGAGATCAGCTGAGCAGCTTTGGAGAATTTATCAACTAGGAGTTGGATTTAGTTGTCTAAATATATGCATCTAACACAATTGGAGACTCATGAAAATAATCAACCATGACCTCCAGAAGGATCAATTCACAAGGCCATGAGAGTCACAAAGATCCTGTCTTACATCTGCCAGACGTGTGTGTCTGTCTTGGATATCAGAAGACATCTCAAGTCCTTGTGGACAGCTACATTTAGGCTCCTGTCCTAACCCCATTGACCACAACAGGAACTTAGATATATACCTCACATTATATACATACTTACACACACCCATTCACACATACGCATCTATGCATGTAACAATATATAGGTGTGTATATAAGTATATATAGGTATAATTATAGATATAGATACAGGTGAGTGTGTTTGTATATATACAAAGGCTTTTCTCTGTATGTATTGTAGATGTAATATAATCATGAGCAAATATGTGAACCTATATGTATTTATATGTGTACATGTACCAGTATACCTCTACGTGCACGGATTAAATTTATGTGCCTTGATCCTAAACGTCTTTTTTGTTTTTTATTTCATGAAAACATTATTTCCCAAATGAAATTTTTGATATTCTGAGAAAATTCCACCTAATACCTCCTTTTTCTAACTAGGTAGCAGTGGGGCTGGCTAAAGAGCTACAGCACAGAGAAGTCGTGGCCTAACTGTAAAAAAGACTTTGAGCTAAACTACTTTGAGGCCACTACTGAAGCATTAATATTGGCTGGTACCAACTAACATTTTTTAAATTGGCAGCTCAGCTCTTTGTCACTTAATGCTTTGTAGTTCCATCACACTTCTTTCCCCACTCTCTTCATTAATATGTTAGGTTTGCAGTAAGAGTGGGCAGTCCAGTGAGACTCTATGTGTTACATTACAATATCAGATAATTTCTGCTGCTATGAAAGAAAGTAGGACTCTCCCAACTATGTTTTGAACTAAAGTCTTCTGTAGTGACCAGAGGTAGGAAGGGGACAGACTGTCCTCCACAGAGTGAACAACAGGTAGTAACTTTAGCACTCCTCATGAAAACAGATCAGAAGTTCAGCATGAGGGAAGGAAATTATAATTAAAGAGTTTATGCAGGAGCAGATCACCTGTTGCGTGTACATTCCATGCCCAGGCTGATTCCCCTCCCCTCCC
>NW_010299669.1:0-3117 GCF_000700745.2 Antrostomus carolinensis | reverse complement strand
TGTCGTGTGTCCCCCCCATTGCTTCCGCCCCCCCAAGAGAGGTCACTGGATAGTCCCATCCTGTTCCTTCTCCCCACCTCCACAAACTTTGGGGTCCCTTCCTGCCCCTCCCAGACTCCACAATTCCAGGGAACTGCAGATTGAGCCACCTTGGAAAAGCCATGCAGAGAGCAAAGGGTGGAGGGGCCATCAGCCAGATGACTGTAGGCACTAAACCTTGCTCAGCCACCACTGTCACTCCATCACCATCACTCCATTTTCCTGCCTGCTGTGTTCTGGGGCAGCAGAAGGGTCTGCAAGAAAAGCTGTCCCTGCCAGGCCACATGTCCCTTCCCCCAGCTCCCCAAGGCGCCCGTCTGCCCAGCCGCGCGTGTGGGTTTGCTGCTCCCTTCTCGCTCAAAGCGAGAGCAGTTCTAGTTTGCAGTGCCCAAGAGGGCAACCAGAGTGGGAGGGGGTTGAAGATGAGAGCAACCCTGGCCCTGCGGATGGTAAGTCAATCTGGGGTTGCTTGTACAGGGTCAGGTGCCGGTGGCTAAGTCTTTAAAGCCACAAAGCTCTGTGCAGCTGGATGCCCTGATCACTGCTCCTTCCTCTCCAAAGCTCTGGCTTCCTGTCTTCCCTCTGGAGGGAAAACCAGTGTCCTGAAGGGGATGGTGGCCGTCTTGGTGTGTTTATCGGGGCTGGTGGGGCACTATGCCTGCCCTTGGGTGCTGGGAAGCAAAACATGAAACATGCCCAACCTCCTTTCAGAGATGAGGGACAGGATGAGAAGCTACAAGCATGAGCTGGAGAGGAAAATTCTGATCAGGTATTAGGGAAAAAAACATCATCACGAGGGTGGTAAAACACTGGCACAGGGACCAAACTGGGGCAGGAATTGCCATCCTCAGAGATGTTCCTGATCAACCTGATCTACTAGCCCTGCCCTGAGCAGGGATGCCCCAGGGGCCTCCAGAGGTCCTGACTGATCAAAATCATTGTGTGATTAAGAAAGCCTTGACCTGCAGCAACTGACACTGAGCAGAGGTGAAGTGGTCACCGAGGTGAAGGAGATCACTGCCCAGAGAGCTTTAGCTTCAAGAGAGTGCAGGTCCTGTGTTTGTCAAGGAGTCACTTCTTTTCACAGACACCTTGCCCAGAGGTGGAATCTGGAGCAATGAAGGATGCTGGGGCTCCATCCCCACTGGATGTCTTAGTCCATGTCTCTGTCCTGCAAGGTGCTTGAGTTGCTCAGCAGCCTCATATTTCCTGGCAGTGGTACAGGTAGACCTTTCACACCAGGCAGTTTTAGACCCAGGGTGCAGCAGTAAAGCTCTCCTCAAGTTCTATGTGGTTTGTAGGTGAGAAGAAGATGTAGCTGAGGTGACCAACTCAAGGGCCTCTACTGGTAGAGTACACTGGATTCTGTCGGCCAGCAACACATTGGAACAAATTCCTCAACTCCTCTGCCTGGGACAGATGGAGGCTGAGACACAGGCTCAGCTCTGAGCAGACCCTCTGTAGCCATCATCTACTTTTGATCATTTTCAGGACATGGGGGGCCAGTCCTACTCAGCTTCTGGGTGAGCCAGTTCCAGCTTCCTGTAGGACACAGACTTCACTGGCAGCTCAGGAAGCCAATGTCTCCACTCCTGCTTCTTGCAAGCCCAAGCCTCCAAAGAGAGCTGCTTTCATGGATGTTGTCTTCTTTCTCTTGAAGAGCAAGTCCAGAGGAGGTCACCAGCATGATCCGAGGGCTGGAGCATCTCTGCTGTGAGGACAGGCTGAGAGAGTTGGGGCTGTTCAGCCTGGAGAAGAGAAGGCTCTGGGGAGACCTTCTAGTGGCCTCCCAGTACCTGAAGGGGCTCCAGGAAGGCTGGGGAGGGACTTTGGACAAGGACAGGGAGTGACAGAACAAGGGGTGATGGCTTGAAACTGGAAGAGGGGAGATGGAGATGAGATGTGAGGAAGAAATTGTTTGCTGTGAGGGTGGTGAGACATTGGCCCACATTGCCCAGAGAAGCTGTGGCTGCTCCTCCCTGGAAGTGTTGAAGGCCAGGTTGGATGAGGCTTTGAGCAACCTGGTCTAGTGGAAGGTGTCCCTGCTGATGGCAGGGGGGTTGGAACTGGATGAGCTTTAAGGTTCCTTTCAACCCAAACCAGTCTGTGAATCATTCTATGATTCTAAGAGACCTTGGACCCAACGCAGCAGAAGGGCTGTGTCTCCATTTTTCTGAGAGCTGGGACTTGTACTGCCCTGGGCACCCTCTTAGAGCTCTCCCCTAAAATGTTCTGTGGGAATATCTCCTCTCCTCTGGGAAGGACTGAGAAGGAAGGGAGGTCAGTGTGCAGGAAAGTAAGAGTGGGGAATGGTGTGATGCTTGCATGTGGAAGAGCAGAGGCTTTGGGAGAGAGAAGGTAACACTTCTTCTCTGTCAGGCACCAGTGTGACTGATCTTAGAATACTGTGCACCTGAAGTTTTGACAGAAGATTAAAAAACTGACTTAAGGCTTGGAAAAATACTGTACAGAGAGAAGTGTAAGTGAAACTGCCTGAACTCTGTGCAAAAAGAAGCCAGAAGAGCTTTGATAGTAGGGCCAGGGAGGTGTCACAAGCAGGAAAAGCTGGAGACAACAGGATGGATAAAGGTGTGCAGACACATGGCTTGAGCCAGACAGCTGCATGTGTTGGACAGGGATGAGATTGAGCTGTCAGAACTGTTGATGGTGTTTGTGTTTCCTGGTGTCTGCAGTTCCATGTGGAACAGAAGATGTGGGTTCATCAGACCCAGGTTCCCCAGTGTATTGATGAAACCAGGGAAGACTGGTACTGGGGAGAGGGGTTTCAACTGACCTCACCTCCTCCAGCAGAGAAACTACTTCAGTCCTCCTCTCCATGTGGGTGATCCTACAAGAAATTTGACCTGCTCTTTCCTAGGAGAAGAAGGTCCTGTAGCCTTTTTTTAAGAGGGTCCTTTAGCCACAAGTGAGTACCTTGCCAGCTCCCAGAGGGCTCCAGGGAAGTGGCTATAACCCTAACATGGCCCAAAGATAACCCAGCAGCTTCACTTGGCAGGACTCCATGATCCTGAGCTTAGATCCTGAAATCTCCTCTCTCCTCTCCTCTCCTCTCCTCTC
>NW_010299668.1:0-227 GCF_000700745.2 Antrostomus carolinensis | reverse complement strand
CTCCCATGGGGACCATCCTGGGGGGCTGGCCCTGCCTCGGTGCTGCGATGGCCCCTGGGCTGTCCCCAGGGGATGCTTGGCTGTGGTGGTGGGTGCCAGTGGGTGCCTCAGCGGTGTGAGCATGGGCTGGACACACCTGCGGTGTTTACTTGGCAGAGAGCAAGTCCTGGAAGGAGCGAGGCTGTTTGGGAGGGGGTGGGTGACGCGCTGAAGGGCAGGATAAAGTC
>NW_010299667.1:0-293 GCF_000700745.2 Antrostomus carolinensis | reverse complement strand
ACAAATTGCTTTACCACCCCTTTCACGCAACCCCTGGGCACCTGTAGCAAGGTACAACACACTGCAGTTAGAGGTGAGCATCCTCAAGAGTAGCGTGTACATGGATGGAGGCCTCACATGGGCTCTGGCTCTGGCCAGACAGTGATTTAAAACAGCAGAAACGAGGTATTTGCTGGAGTGCACTGATGGGAAGAAAGTGTTGACTGAGAAAACCCGGAGGAACACTTTTGGTGGTATCAAAGCTTGTTCCCCTGCCACTGCAAAAATCCAGCTGCAGTCCTGCACAACTGTGT
>NW_010299666.1:1827-16231 GCF_000700745.2 Antrostomus carolinensis | reverse complement strand
TATATTTATATATTTATAAATATAGAAAATCTTCCTATTTCTTATTCTTCTGTATATGCATCTAAGAATTAGACTTTTTTTTTTCTTTTTCATATTAGCATTGTGCTGAGGGCTCGCATTCAGTTATTAATCTATCAATATTTTCCAATATTCTTAAGAGTCAGTACTTCCTAGACAGGATCCCTGCTATGTAAGCATGGCTTACATCCTTTGTTGTTTGAAGTTTAAACTTTAACTCAATTTATATCTATAGATGTTACTTACTGCGACCTAGTTTATGAAGTGATCTAGGTCAGAGGTCTGTCCTCTGCCTGGTGTGTTAGTCACAAAAAGACTTAAAAAAAAATCACAATGACCCTAGTAAGAAATCCATAAATAACATTTAATTATGAGCCCTATTAGTTAAACTTTCCTTAGTCAATTTAAGATATGCCACACTGATGTGCAGTCTCAAAACAGCTGTGTATATGCTGACAAACAGCTGCTTTTCCAAATGCTTTAAATTCCTAGCACTATTCTTATTATAGTAAATTCTTATTATTGCTTTTACTCAACAAGCCTATAGTCTTATCAAAGAAAGATCTCAAGTTATCTTAACAAGGTCTGTTTTCTGTGATCATGCATCAACTGGCATTAATTATATAACCCTTCTTGAATTATTTTTGTCGAACCCCATGTTAATTAGACTTTCTGTTATTTTGCTTGGGACTGCACTTTGACTGACAGGCCTATAATTACCTGGATTGTCCCATTTATCCTTTAAAAATATTTTCTATAGCATTAAAAATTGCATGCTAATGTTCTTTTTATTTTAGTGAAAAGAAAATTATTTTGAAGTCAAGTATTCCGATTTTCTCCCTGGATTTCAGTTAGTCATAAACCATTTTACTGCTTTTAAGTTTGCAATACCTGTTATCACCACTGGGAGACACTATTTAATAGATTTTGGGTTGAAATTCTAGCTTTTGCTGCCATTACCATGTCTAATAGGCTAGAATTCAACCTTTCTTCTTTGCTTCTGTGAACAAACTGCTTCGAGTTGCTTATAACATGACTAGACAATTTTCTTCTCCAAAAGAAACTAGAAAATGATTCTGTAATACAAAAAATAAAAAAAAAGAGGCAGATCTCTTCAAGCATGGCAGAATATGAAACTACATTGTTTACAGTTATTTGGAGTATAAAAGCAATTTATTTATCACAATACCTGATTTTTACTAGGGTATGCATTTGATTTTCTTTGCATCACTCTTTTCCTCTTTGGATGCAGTTCAAAAGTTCACTACATCACTGAATTGCAAAGTTCTATGCTATTTTATTTTACTTATTTTCTGTCTCTTTACTTTGTTTATTCCAGGGTTTTTTTTTTTACTATATTCACTAATGAGGGATCTCAAATACTATTTAAAGGAAAAGAGCCTTTATACTAACAGCATTAGAATGCAAAGCTTTAGCTGATTAAGGAGCTTTAGGTTATTTGTAGGTGGTAACAATTCAGTGGATTTCATATTTCTGCTTTCATAAAATAAGTTTCTATTCGTTACACTAGAAATTATGACAACAATTTAGACAGATGAAGGGAGAAGTCCACCACAGTAATCTTTTTGTCATCAAAATGCATTTGATTTGGTTGGAGCCTTTACCTTGAAATGATGCTGTGTGGTGCCTCAGCCTCTGGAGTAGCTCCTGTACGGGTTCAAAGGATAATCACGGTTAGAGATGGGAAGACCTAACAGGTCACCTTTTCCACCCACTACCAAATTGGGATTGCTCCCTACAGTATATCTAGCTCAAGTTTGGGGTCAGTGCTACACAATAAAATGCTCTAAGGTTTATTTATTTATATGCCACAGTAAATAGAAAACAGAATTGCAAGGGTGGCTTTTTTTACCTCTGCTTTCAAAATCACAAGGAGAAATTTCTGAGTGAAACTGATTAATTTCCTCTTAGGCTCCTATCATAAGGAATTAAATGGGGTTGACCTGTGGTAAACTCTGCTGTTGTGATTTGCTCTACAAATGAGATACAAAAGGTTTTCCTTGAGAGCTCAGAGATGTATATTGAAACTAAAGGAAAATATATCATACTGCATTTGTGGTCTGCTGCTGGGCATCTTAGGTGCTTTATATTTTTCTCACTAAAAGGCTGCAAGTAAAGATTTTATACCCATAACTGCTCTATTCTCTGGCAAATCATATTGCTTAGCAGGGCTGGCTAAGTAACAGTTTACTCTATTTTTTTAAATTGTTTACAAAGTAAAAAATGCAAAATTTCAAAATACATTCTTTCGTCATAATTATTGTCAAGGACTAAGTCTTAGCCAGCAAATAATTCAGGTATAGCTAGTTGTATACAGTAATACTTTAACCTATACTGCCCAGTTCTGTATGTAATGATATTATTTATGTTTCCTTACTGTAATGTGTGAAAACTGACCAACAGCAAATGGTTTGAATTTAGTGTAAAAGTCCTAAAATGACATACGTCCTGCTAACCATTGACTGTGCAATTTGAGGTTTTCATTTGGCAAATGTTCAAGCTTAAAATGTGTTTTTCATGATTATTCCTCTTATTAAAGCTCATTAGCTATTCATGGAAAGTGAGCACAAAAGGGATGTGAAAAGTCAAAAGAAATCCATTTAAAAATTGAAATGAATATCCAAGGGAAATGGATTGCAGTATTTGCTCAACTCTACTGGGTCTGCTCTACCGCTGAATGTCTTATTAATGGGTGCCTTTGGCATTGTCCTTAAGGCTTTCATCACAAATGTTAGATAGTTTTGTTATGACTTCATGTTGTGTTGATTGCACAAAATTTGTTCTTGATATTGCTGAAATGGTTCTGTTAGAGCGATGTTAGGTGAGAGTGTGTTCACCATGTGGCTGCTGCTTTTTCAAACTAGTTAAGAACTTCTTTTTGTCAGACTAACTAATTAGTTTAAATGTGGTGGAGTTGAAGAAACTCAGGTCATCATCCCTTGTTAAAAGCTGAGACGCTGCTTCCCATACTTGCTCATACTAGCCCCAGGGACTCCAGTTATCCCTTTGTAACCACCTGTGTAGAAAAATTACTCACTTAGTGATGGGAAGAATCTGGATCATCAACTGAGAGCAAAAAGCAGTAACTGCTGTTTATTTTCTACTTATGCTGAGCTCCTGCATGCTAACTTGCACCTTTTTTCTTTGCTTGCTTTCATGGGAGCAGGATTGTACTCAGGTTCTTTTATCTACAAGGTTTAATTGAAATAAAAGTAGGAAGATCAGTAACAGTAACTGTCCTCTAAGTCTCATTTGATGCGACTCCCAAATTGCTATTTGTTAATGCTTCACAAAATGGCATGACATCTCCTCTGATCACATTTGAATCATAGTTAGTGATGTGATGGGGCAATAGGCAATAACTGTGGCAAAAGTGTCAGATTCTGCAGCTTAACGTGTACCAGTGTTGTCTTCACTGTGTCACCTGGCCCTCTGTGAGCTGAATCATGGAACAGTCGAGGGTAGGAGGGACCTCAGGAGGTCTCTAGATGCTCCTCATTGAGCAGGTTGACTAGGACCATGTCCAGTTGGGTTTTGACTATTTCCAAGGATGAACACTCCACAGCCTCTCTTGGAAACCTCTTCATGCCTGACCACCCTCATGATAAAACTTTTTTTGTTTGTTTGTTTGTTTTAAGTGGAATTCCCTGTTTTCCAGTTTCTGCCCATTGCTTTTCATCCTGTCACTGGGCACCACTGAGAAGAGTCTGGGTCTGTCATATTTACTCCCTCTGATGGGACTCTATACACGTGGATAAAATCCCCCTTGAGCTTTCTCTTCTCAAGATTAAGCAGTCTTAGCTACTGTATTATTATGCATTAAACTACCTCCTTTCTGGAGGGATAGATTTAAAATGAAACAGAAAAAACTTTTTTTTTTGTTTTTGTTCTCCTGGATGGCAGTTAGGAATTATTTTCATTACAGCTGGATATAATTATAGAAAGAAAATTTATCTGAAGCCCAATGCTAAAGAAGAATATAAATAGTTGCTCTTTTTTTTTTCTAAATAAAGCAAGTTGCAATAGCCTTTGCATGTGAGCCTACAGTAGTACTCTTTGCTTACTGTAATTTCTGAATGAAGAAAAAGTGTTAAAATATGGGCTATAAGCTTTGTTGTATAGTTAAATAGTGCAACATTTATGTGTCATAATTCTCTATTATGTCAGAGAGTTAAAGTTATGTGAGCAACTGCATGGTTTTTAGGGGTGGGTAACTGAAAAAGAATTTGCTGCATCATTCACCCTGAGGTTTTGGAGATGCATTTACTCATGCAAGCTGAGGACAAAGGGTAGTGCTTTTCAGAAAGGTCTTGCTTCTCAGCCAAATTTATAACTGCCTGAACTAAAGCAAAGAAGATCAAATTATTCATCTGGGGTCACATGCCAAATGAGTGGCTCAGCCAGGATTTGAGCCAAAGATCCACTCTCCTGGTTCATCACCCTTGACTGTAAATAGTAGATTTCATTCTGGTTTATGAAAATATTAGGCAGGTAGCATAATGTTTTATAAGTTTCTGAAAGAGACTGAGCAGCCATTATAATGAGGAAATAATAGTCTAATGGGCTAATAAAAAGTTAAGAAAAAACAAGATACAAAAAATATTGTCAGAGGAAGAAATTAAACTTTGGATCAGTAGTTTATTCTTTGTTAAACAGTCTGGAACAGGATACAGGGTTTCTCTGGGGAGACCAGTTTGGGTTGCACAGCCAGGCAGTCTGTCACCTCTGTGTGCCCATGACCTCCAAAGGGAAAATCCATCATGGATATGGTAAGATCTATCACTTAACTTCAACAGTGCAGGTAGATATCTAAAGTTAAGGAGGTAGGCTGACCTGGCTTCTTTCTAGTGAACAAGGAGAAGGACTGTTGTGCTTAGAAATGGGTGATGTGAATACTCTTTCAGGTACAGCACTGCCCACTCTATAGCGATGATCTTCTTCCCTCCCAGAGCCCAGATCTGTAGAACTGACAATGTGAAGAGATTGCCAAAGACATCGCGTGTCCTCTCTTTACAGGTCACAGGGAAGAAAAGTGGCTGCTGCTATGTGTGGTCCAAACAGAATCATTTGAGCTTGTGTTCTCCTGGTGTAACGAGGCTGCCACAGGTTGCCTAAGATGATATAAATATAGATCAGTAATAAGACAGCATTTCAACACTTTCAAAGTTCAGAAAACTTTGTGTTAAGTTCTAGAAATGAAGCTACTTTATGTGGCATCTGATAGGATGTGAAACTTTCTGGGGACACGAAGGACATGAGAATGCCCATCAAAATACCAAGATGCTCATTTAATCTAGTGAGAGATTGCCTGATTTTTTATATTTTTCATATTGATGCTTATTTTAGATATTTTTTCCTCTCTTTCTCTAGTCCTGATTCCATATTCCAGTACGTAGCGTGTGCTGCTGAGGAAGTGCAAAGCACCAGTGTGAGGAAGTTTACCACATGTTGGACTAGCGAGTGCAGCTGCAGGTAAGAGGAAGTTTTTCTGCTGGTTCAAACTGAAGGCAAAAGATCAGACCCATTTCTGTTGCAGAACAGTTCTGTATTTAGAGTCAGGTGACATGGATACTCTTTCAGATATGACAGTGCATACCTTTAGAAGCATATAAGAAGATGGAGGGACAATCTAATATTTTTGCTTAAAATTGAGTTCAATGTGTTATTTTCCAGCTTATCTCACCATCCCTCCTTTTTTTTTTTTACCCTTCTGGTATGTCCTGTCCCTTCAGTTTCATTTTTGGAATTTAATATCTCCTGTTGATGATTTCTGTTCCTTATCTTCCCTTGCTCCATTTCTGCTTCTCTGTCAGATTCTGTCCCCTTGAGTCTCCAACTAATGTCTCCCCATATGTCAGATTAAAAAAAAATAAATTACAAGATGCTAGGCTGTGAAAGGAACTAGAGAATGTTTATGTGGTTGCAGCAGGCTGACCATTAAAATGACTTTATTTCTACAGCATTTCAGATGCTGGGCTTGACAGTTTCATTTCCAAAACTATTTATACTCACAAAAGTCCATAACAGCATTTCCATTATTTTCTTACATGATTTTTTTTGCCTATATTTTGTCAAGTTAGCTTCCTCTATCCAGGCCTGATTTCAGACAATAGGAATACAAAGTAGAAAAATCCTTTCTCAAAGATACTGTAGCTTTTTATCTCTTAAAGCATCTTTCCGTATCCAAACACATTCTTATCTCAGTCTACTTTCTCAGCTTCCCCTGTTTATTTCATCCAATGGTATGACATGCAGGGGAGACTTGGATGAAAGTTTCACCTAAAGAGTATTGTGTGCTCATAGCTGAGGAACCTCACTAAAGCTGCCTTCCTCATTATCACCAAAGTCCTCTTGCTGTTCCAGATAACTGCTTCCAGAGCATGCCATACTACAGCAAACACCAACTGTAACTGTTGCTTCATATTGGAAACATAGAGGGAGCAGTTATTTTACTAAACTTGTACCAGTGGGAAATCACAATAGGCCAGGATGAAGAAAAATGATCAATTTTATTTTCTTCCTTTTCTAAATATAATGTTGTCTAAGCATTTATAAATAAGATGGTCCATTTTTCTTCTACTTCATTAAAAGGAAAAAAACAAAACAAAACACAGTTTGCAGTTTTGAAAACAAAATTATAACTAGCATTAAATATTCTTGAACAACATCATTGTATTAAATTCTGGTATGGTTTGTATAGAGAGATTGTGGAATACCATTCACTGGAAGCTTGTAAAAACAAGTTAAATAAATAAATAAATAAAGTTAGGAGTAGTCTAGGTATAACCTGCTCCTTGCCTCAGTAATCAAACCAGTGATTCCCAGGCTTCCTAGTCTAGCAAAGCATTGTCAGCTCTCAAGACTTCTCTACAGACCACCCGACCCCCTTAGGGTCAGTGGTTGTTGAAAACACAATAAAGACAACACTGGCCAGGATTTCATAAATTACAGTTTGGGAACCACTAGACATAACAACAGCTTTGATTCCCTCCAGTGTCACACTTCTGTGGTTCTGTGCTGTTGCTGTAGTTCCAGAGCAATGGTAGAGTAAGTTTGTGATGATATATGATAATAACGACTGTCTGAGCTACAGCCCTGACTACAATCTCATTTGCTTGCCTCAGAGAGACTGCTTGCCCGGGAAGGTCAGCAGGTTGTTTGCTTCCTGTTGAGCTAATTGGCAGGGTGACAACCACTGCCTGCCAAGCAAATGCATTTGTTTAATCTCTGCTGGTTGTGGATAAATCCGACAATAGACAAAAAAAGGCCTTTTTTAAAGAGCTGATTTAGAACTGGGTGAAGATGGGTTCTCCCCTTAAACTCCAACATGTCAGTGTTAGCTGCTGTGGATGCGTACAAATAACACATCCAAGCTCAGTTTGGATCCCTCTCTTTACCTGACAGTGCAGAAGTAGGTGAGGGGAGCTATTGATCTCAGTAAAACATGAAAAGTTTACCAGAACCAGGTAGATTTGGTGCCCATTGTTACTGACTTAAAAGCTGATGCTAATTGTAAGTGCAAAGTTAATATAATTAATAATTATTATTATTTAATAATGGAGACATGAGGAGCTTCTTGAATTGATTTAAGATGCGTGAAGCTGGTGGACAGTACCTTTCCACTTCTGTATAAAGGGTGTAGGCAAGGCCCAAGGGAGTCAGCACAGAGATTCTTCTTAAAGTTCATGGGCTTTTGATCAAGTCCTAGAGACAGTCAAGACTTAAGATGTTTTGACTTTGAAACAAAGGCTCTTGTGCAATTACATAATTTCTATTATTCTCATTTAAACTGATGTGTGTTACTCATCATGCTGATCATAACATGCTTGGCATCGCTGTACTATTTCTGCTTTGGTGATTGTGATAAACTTAGTCACTTTTTTCAGCCTGTGAACTCACACTGCCTTCAGATCCGTCATATAGTTTGTAAAAGTTCGTTTTAAGTTTTAAAGTGTGAAATTTATGTTTGTTTTCACCAATTAGAGATTACTGGGGGCTAATGGTGTTCTTAAAATACAGGAATACTTTTAGTACTGCTTCACCTTTGCCTCTTTCCGAGATTTCCATACTCTCCATTTGTATGTAATGTGCCTGTTGTTGCCATCTCCCTATAATAGAGGGCTATCTGTTTGGTATCCTTAGGATTTGCAGGTTTTAATTAGAATGGATTTATGTTGATTAGAGTTGATGGGATTGAAATGCCATGTAGTTATTAATTTCCTAGTTTTAATTTTGCTACTTAGTCATACGTTACCAAAAATATCTTAGAAATATATTTTTTTTTCCCTTGTAAAGTGGGAAAACAGAGAAAGAAATGCATTGAGGCGTGCTGTCATTTTGGGAATAAACTTCTGGCAGATCCTGACTTTTTAAATTCTATGGATGCCCATTGAGCTGGATGAAAATGAGAATAAATATTTGCAGTCAAATTTTCTTAAATTTTCTTTGAAAACGGAAATAAGACTTGTGGGAATTTCTGTTAGGATTTTCTTGTTTTCTTTTTTACATTTAAAATGTCAATAAAGAAAATTCCTTGAAATTCCCCAATTTGAAAATGTCCCTTATAATTTTCATAGTTGTAGCATTTGCAGTACAGACCTAGATTCTGTAAGAAGTTAATATTAATCAGCACATGGAATGTTATTTCTATTTTTACAGATAGGAAAATGAGGCATAAAATAATCTGTGGTCCAGTACAATAGTCATTACAATCAATCTAAAGGTGTGTCTTTAGATCTCACTGCAGCAGGATAAGGTTTTATGTGGAATGGACTAGCTTTGTAGGCTGCTCATCTCTGCAATGATGGATAAAAACAGCAACAAAAAATCCCAGAGCAGAAAAAGAATCAGGTGATCTTCTTTCCAAAAGCTCCCTGCTGAAGATGAAGACAGTAGACCATGGCACTGAGATACACAAGTCCAGTTGGCAGAGTTTGGGACTTAGGAATCAGGACTCCCCAGTTTTATTCCCTGCTTTGTCATTTCAACTGTAGGCAGTTGCTTTTCTTCTATTTTGCCTTCACTCTTGCTTGCATTATTTTTTTGATATTTTATGTTACTGTGAATATATGGGAATAAACTAAAGTCCTGGTCTTGATTAAGAACTCTGGGTGCTACCTTTATGCAAATAAATCATCATGGCTAAAGATAAATATAGTCATAGAAAAGGGGTACAATTAAGAGAATGTTTCTATTCAGTGTTCACATTCAACTAGTTCTTAAAACTTCAGGGTAAAAATTCATGCAGAAATCCATCATAAAGATAAATTCACAGCTTCTTTCAGCTTGACTTTTCTTTCTGTAATAAATCCCATTCCTCACTGAATACAAGACCAGTGAACCCAAAATTCCTTTTGCTGGAAACATAGCGCAATATGCTTTCCACAGTGTGTCCAAATAATGCTGCTTGCTGTAACAGTGCATTTCATACAGATTTAAGTTCTGTCCTTAATCTTATGTCTATCTGGAGACAGCTGTTGGAAGAAACCTGGCCAAGCTTGATGATAAATTCATCCCAGCATAATTAGAAGTGTTTGTAAATAAGGTATAAATGAAGATATCATATGGACTTGTTTCAGAATGCCAACCACATGAATTTCTATCTGCTTCAGTCCTTATTTTAACTTTATTATCTTGTTTGTAATCTCTTGGAATTCTGGTCAGCGTTCTCCAGAGGGGAATTTCCTAAGGGAGAGCACTCTCTTGGGTTTCTGTGTGAGGGAGCAGAACTCTGGGAAACCTCGCGGTATTGGTGTAGGCAGGTGAAGTGATTCTCTTTTAGCTGCTGATTCTCTTTCTCTTTTTTGGTCTGTGCTTGCTCATGGCTGTTCTAGCCTTTGAGTTTCGGTGAAGGAGAAATTCTGGTGCTTTATATCACTACATTTCTTTGCAGAAGATCTCTTGCAGTATTACTACTTTACACCAGTGCCAGCAGGTTTCCAATTTGGTCCAACCTCAGGGTAAGAAAATATATATGTATAGTCTTTAAATAATGACTCTCTGAATGATTGGACAAACTTAAGATATTGGTAATAGTCTCTGCAGCTTTTAACCCCATTACAAATGCAGCTGATAGTGTTCACTAACCTGTAGAGAGATGCCTGTTTGGTAGTATAAACTTGGGAATTGGTTAAATTCCTCCCATACCCATGATCCTCCCTCAGGACTAAGAGCAATGTCCTGTAGACACGCAGGAGCCTGACAGATAAATTGTCCTTTAACTCTCAAAAAGAGAAGGTGAAGATGTGGTTGGAAGCAACTGGTTTCTTGCTTTAGTTGCAGAATGTGTTTTCTTGGTTGAAAAAAAAATCTAGTCTTTGAGGCTATCCACATAGGAATTTCCTCTAGAAAGACAATAGTTGCTGTTGACCTATATGACATTGCTATTAATTATGCATTATATATGCTGCTTTTTGTATTTTTGCATTGTGAGGGGCCTCTTTGCTTCTCAGTTCATATACATAACTCTCATTAATAAGAATTTAGGTGTTCTAGAGTGATTGTCAATCTATTTTGGTCACTTTTTCCAATATTTACCAGTATCCTGTGATTCAAAAAAAGGCAGAATGTCATTTTTGTTGCCAGCACGTGCTTGGGGTGTGTTTCTGGTGTGTTTCTGAAACACATCTTGGTGTGTTTCACACAGAATTACACACAGAAACTGCTTTTCTATGCTCTGGATAGCAAACTGTTTATGAGACTATAATGTACCCGAGCTATTTTAACTGCTTGGGCTGTTCTAATTCATCAAAATAGTTGATCTTTTTAATACAACAAAGCTGTGACAGCTATCCTGCAGCAGGGAATTCCACTCGTAAATTTTGTGAAAGACTAGTCTTTTCTCCAGTTTTCTTCATAATAAAAGGACTAATAGCTGCGTGCAACTGACTTTCTTTTGTTATTTTTGTTAGTAGATCAAATTTCTCCCTAAAGTAATCGGCTATAGTGCAGTTGAGTGAATGCTATTTCGTCCATTTACAGCATTGTATCATTCTTTTCTTCAGCCTTACCAAATGTTTTATTTATTTTAAAATTTACATCAGACTAAACAAAGAATAATTGCATTCCTGGGTCCAGTGCAGATACTTCGATTCAGAAGAATGATGGTCATACACAGGTGATTAAGAGCAGAATCTGACCTCATATAGGATAAGATTTACACAACAGCTCCCGTTACTGGCCAGTTCTTAACTCATTTTGAGTGGCCTTTATATTATGTATGAGGAGCAGACTTAAAAGCTGTGTTAATGGAAAAACCAATTGACACAACTGAACCAGGCCCTATATGCTTAGTGTCTATTTGAATTTCATTAATAGCTTCTGTATATTTTTGCTAGTGTTATGCAGGATTAATGTTTTCTGATATTTTTTTTTCGTTACCTGTTCCTTAAGAGTACTGGGAAAATTTGAGTGAACCTTCATATTTGTGAGAATGGGTCCATGATATAAAAAAAAGATAAATTAATGTTGTCTCTGGAGCAGACCCAAACTCTAAAGGATATCTAAGCTTTTTCCCCCTTTGGATTGAGGTATTGTACTTCTCCAAACTTGGTAATTTAGTCAACAAATCTGACTTAGAATAAAGTGAAACACAAATCCTATGAATGCAGCAGTTGCCTTTCTAAATGAGAGTAAATTCTTGCAATCATTATTTGGATAGATCAGAGAAGTCAAGCAAAACATATGCAGAACTGGCTCTAGTTAAGACTGTATTTTCTACGTTGCCTACAACTAATATGTTTGTATTTGATTTGGACACTTTCTCTTGGTAGAAGGGAGTCATGCATAAATGAGGCCAACACTATTATTCAGTATTATTAATGATGTTGTCTACTCTTAGTTTCTCAAAAACTAGAAAACTAATAAATTTTACATATTGGAAAAAAATCACAGATAAATCAAACAAATATATAAATTCTTTAAAGTATTTAATATGTGTTAAGAGGACAGAATGATGAATTCAGTATTGAAAACCAATATCAAGTTTACAATTATGTACCATTTATCATCACTGATTGCACAGACAGCATATTATTGTGGGGAACAGAATGATGCATAAACTAAAACCCTGATGGGTTTTATAAGAAACACGTTTAAATTCATGTTGTGTGTGAAAAGTTTTGGTTTTCTTTTTCAAGCATTATTTTCAGTAATTTCATAATTTTCAATAATTTCTTAGTGCAGACACAAATTATGCATATTTAATTTCTTGAGCTTTAATATTAAATGTGTAATATTTTTAGAGCTGAAAAACCGATGCTTTTACAATCAATAACATGGTTGAGTGTGCTGGTATTTTTTTAAGGCTCAATTCTCCTTTTAAGAAAAAAGAACATGGAAAATGAAAAAGCAGATAGGAGCAAGTTTTGAATTGGACATGTAGAAGCAAGCAAATGAAAGCAGTAAAAATGCTCTTGAAATGTGATTTGACTTTGAAGAGAAAGCTTGTACAAGTGGCTGTTTCTTACTCAGCAGATCTTTTCCCAGGGTAAAATTCTGCCTCCCCCAAAAGTCAGGGGCAAAGCTCCTGGTGAATTCAGTGTTTCCCAACTTCCATCATCTGCGCTGAAGGACATACCCGCTTACTTTTATGAAAGAGCTGCACTTCTTTAAACTCCCATCACCCCAGCTGAGCTCTGGGAGAGGGAAATTAATTCTTCTCTGGCTCACACTTTATCAGAATTATTAAGCAGTTTTCTGTTGCAGAGTCACTCTTGGAATGCACTCTTGCTTTTTTTTTTTTTTTTTTTTTTCCCCCAAATTCTTTATCAGTTTTATGTTGTTGTTCAGGTTGCATGGAGATAACCAAAGATATCATTTCACCAAACTGCAGCTGTGCACCCATAACTGAGAGTTATTTTGTCCTCAGAATTTCAACAACTCATTCTGATTTATGAAAGAATCTAGCTAAGCTTGAAGATTCAGCTTGAGTTCACAGAGTTATAACTCTAGGCTAGCCTCATTGAATCAACAATAGTAAGAAAAAAGCCAAACCATCTTTTTATATATTTATTTGTAAACTGTGCATTTTAAAACTAGAACCACTGATGTAACCTAATGCTGTTTATACTGATTGTCTTTTTAGAGGGGGGGTGCATTTAAATAGAGACCAATAATAAATGAGTATTCTAGTAGTCACCCTCAAATGTAAAACACATCTATAGCCAGATTCATTGACATTTACTAAGGTCTACTACCCTTCAAGTAGACAACCATATTGCAGAGAACACCTGAACTAGGCTTTTGTTTCCAAGTGAAATTACTGAGCTGGATGGGATTTTACATAAGAAAGAGAAGCAGGACTGAATATTTTGTCTCAAACATCTGTCAACAGTCACACAACACTGTAATATCTTGGGGTTTTGTTGGTGTCCAGGGCAGTCATAGTTTGACAGGATGCTTTTTTGGAAAGTTTTACAAGAGAACTCTGAAAGACAAAAAAGACTTGTATAAAAAAATTTGTAGCAGCAAGCTGGCCTAATTTATTTTAAGCAGTTTTGTCTCCGTGCATTTGAGACAGCATCTTACCTTTTAAAAAGAAAAATCGGAGAGACTAAATAGTACCCCAGCTGGAAACTGGTGACAAAACTGAATCATAAACAATGCCATCACTATGGAGCAACTGGTGGTTTTAATGTTCTTCTACAAACAACAAAACCTAATTGTCTTTATTCAATAAATCGAGTTCAAATTTGATCTATTAAATTTTATTAAATATTGAAAATAATTTAATAAATACACATGATTGCTAATTTATTATTGATATTCATTATTAGGATGTTTGTAAAAGTAATTAAAAATGGGTTGGGAAAGATGGGGATGGATTAATCTCAGGCACCAATAGTGTTGCAGATCCTGGTGAGGTTGCCTTAACCAGAACTAATGAAGAAAAATAGCTTTCTGGAGCTAGCGAGAGAGCAGAGAGCTGGGGTTGCAAAAAAGAGGTGAGGAAGCCAGCAATCACTGCAGCACACATGTATTATTCTCCACTGCCCCGTTCTCCTGGCGTAGGTGGCTGGTGCAAGATCTCCAGAAGGCTGCAAAACAGGACAACACAGCCAGGGGAAGGTTGGGAACCTGGAGGCAGGAAAGTTGTGGTGGAATGGAGAAGGTTTTCGGGAGGTTGTAGGAAGTCCCTTATGGAAACTGTACCAATTCTGGCCCAAACTATCTTTGTCCATTTTGAAACTCAGCCATCACCTGTGGTCATGTACTGGCACATTACCAAGAAACACACAGTGCAGGACAAAGGATTCTGGCAACCTCATATGTACATAAAATAATTTCACAGAATGACAGAATGGTGGGGGCTGGAAGGGACCTCAGGAGATCATCCAGTCCAACCCCCCTGCCAAAGCAGGTTCCC
>NW_010299666.1:0-1740 GCF_000700745.2 Antrostomus carolinensis | reverse complement strand
TCCCTACACCAGGTTGCACAGGAAAGTGTCCAGGTGGGTTTGGAACATCTCCAGAGATGGAGACTCCACACCCTCTCTGGGCAGCCTGTCCCAGGGCTCCAACACCCTCACAGTGAAGAAGTTTTTCCTCATGTTTAAGCAGAACCTCTTGTGTTCCAGCTTTTGCCCCTTGTCCTATCGCTGGCCACCACTGAGAACAGTCTGGCCCCATCCTCCTGACACCCACCCATTAGATATTTATAAACATTAATAAGGTCCCCTCTCAGTCTTCTCCAGGCTAAACAGACCCCGCTCTCTCAGTCCTTCCTCATAAGATGCTCCAACCCCTTAATCATCTTTGTAGCCTCCACTGGAAAAAAAAATATTGTACAATGTGGGGATTCATCATGTGGCTACAGTGACAAAAAAAGTTCTATTGGCCATGTTGGTACATAATCAAGACGGGACTTGGTCTTATGTTTCTTACATACTGAGATGATAGAAAAGCAGGAACTCAGCCAACATTATTATTCTAATTAGAAAATAATCAGCAATAGTACATAACACAAATAGAGCATTTCCTCTGGAAGAAGCTGTGCAAGCATAAGATTGCTGGCTAAGAGCTAAGTTAGTGCAGCTGTTCAAATCACCTGTCAGAACCATTTTGCTCTAATGATTTTTATCATCGTACATTTGTAACTTCTGGTACATCTTTCAGGAAGAAAATGACAACCATGAGGGGCAACGTGTTCCCTGGCTGATACCTCTCTGAGCATCCAGCGGCACTGAGCCACCTTGAAAGGCAGCCGTGGTGCAGTCAGTTTGACAATACGAGGGCAGATGCTCTGGACGGTAGAGGATGCTAGAGAAGAGGTAAATTTTCCGTCGCGCTTTTCTCTTGTCTATTAACATCCCCTCAGCCTTGCCCGATATCAGCTCTAGGCAGCTTCTCTCCATCCAGGGGCTGCTTTAGGCAGTCGGAGAGAGCTGCCTGCGTTTGTCTGCCTGTCCCTACAACGGCGTGCGTGCGTCTAGTTGCAAACCGAGGCACCTTGAAATGGATCCAGAAGTTTGTGTGATCTCCTGCTAAGCCCATCCGTGGAGTTTGATAGGTCTCTGCTCTGGAGATCCCATTCTTTCAGCTGCAGGAGGCAGATGGGTTTTTTTCCCCCATCTCCTACCCTCTTCTGAGCTGCCAAGTGTTTCTGCCTCAGCTATAGAGTTTTGCTTCCTCATTCCCACACGCTCTGTTCGGGCAGCAACCTTGGGATGCCAGGGTGTTGGTCTGATTCTTTGTCCTTTTAGTCTACATAAGGTATTTTAATTGAATCGAGCAGAGAAAAAGACCTCAACCACATACACAAACCCCAAGGCTTCAGGACTAGCTCCCTCTCTCCCCCCAAACAACAAATGGTTAAATAAATAACGAGATGCCAAACCAACCATCACCAAACGAATAAGCCAAAAATCAGCGTCAGCAGCGCAGGAAACGGGAAAGTTTCTGCGCTCTGATGCTGGCCCCGTGGTACCGCGCATTAAATGCAAGAATCCAGGGGGAGCGGAGCGGAGCGCGGCCCCAGCCCGGCGAATGCGGGAGCCGGGGCTGCAGCGGTGCGCCCAGCCCCGCATCCCGGAGCGACAGCCCGAGAGATGCTGCTGTGACTTGGTTCTGCGCTGTGAAAAGAACGGCTCCAAGCCCCCACCCCCGTCTCCTCCCTTCCTCCTCCTCCTTCCCCCTCCCCCGGGTCCTGCGGGGAGGCG
>NW_010299665.1:0-520 GCF_000700745.2 Antrostomus carolinensis | reverse complement strand
TGAGTGGTGCCACCACCCCAAAGTGCCACCACCACCCCAGAGTGTCACCATTGACTGATAGCACCACCCTAGGATGTCACCATTGCCCCAGGGTGCCACCACTGCTTGTGCCACCACCCCAGAGTGTCACCATTGAGTAGTGCCACCACTTCAGAGTGCCACCACCACCCCAAGGTGTCACCATCACCCAAGGGTGCCACTGTTGGCTGATGATCTCCCCAAGGTTTCACCACCCCAGAGTGTCACCATTGGCTGATTCCACCACCCCAAAGTGCCACCATCACCCCAAGGTGTCACCACCACCCCAAGGTGCCACCATCAGCCCAGGGTGCCACTGTTGGCTGATGCCACCACCCCAAAGTGCCACCATCATCCCAGGGTGCTATCACCAGTTCTGTCATCACCCCAAATGCCACCACCAGTTGTGCCACCACCCCAGATTATCACCCCAGAGTGCCACCACCACCCCAGAGTGTCACCACTGAGTGCCACCATCACCCCAGGGTGCTATTGCCAGTTG
>NW_010299664.1:0-12619 GCF_000700745.2 Antrostomus carolinensis | reverse complement strand
ACCTCATGGAACTGACCTCAGCCCATGGATCTAGCAATCTACGATTACTCAGGGATTTGGCTCTTACCTGATGCTCAACCACCACAGGACACTGTGATCCATCAGACCAAATAGACTTCCAATAAAGTAATCCTGATGCAAATCCATGGCTATTCCCTGCCAAGCTTCCCTCCTCATATCCAAAAAAGTCCTCTGCTCGGGGCAGTGTTGCCAACTAAAGAACAGGGTAAGGTCTTCTTCACCTCCGGTACCTGATGTCAGCACAGACCCAATCTTCCTTTCCAAAATGACAAACTCTACTATCAGTCTCCTGATAAGCTCCATTGGTACAGAGCTCTGGTTCCCTACAGAACTTGAAATCTTTAACATCTAAACGGCTTTCTCAGGAGCCTTTCTAGGTTTGATATCCTCCAGGAGGCCCATGAACACAGCTCTTAGTGAGGAGGCACCATCTCAAAGCTTATTCTAAAGCTACGTCTGTCTATATTAGTGAGTTGAACCATACCCAGGAGTGTTTCTGGCACTGGAACAAGATGATTTACAGCATCTAGCTGTTAGAACGTTCCCTGGCATGGTTGTGACACATTTCAGCTAGCACATTCCCCAGGCACACCGTTCCCAACGCTGCATGCAGCCACCAGGTCCTGGAGGCTTAGAAAAATCTGCTAGCACGGAAGCAGACATCTTCATGCCAGTCGCCCTCAGCATCAGGGGATTTTTCCATGTGCATTTAGTAGCACAGACAGAGCTTGCATGCTCCAACACTCCTCAGCTTAACCAGAGGAAGCACGTAAGGCTGCCAGCGTGGTGGGTAACCAGATTTGGTCCTCTCCTTAAATTTATCCTGAGTAGGGAGTTTTGTCTCCTTCTATATTATGCTACTTGGGCTGTTCACTCCCACCCTCCAGAAGTTGGTCTTCCACTTATTTCAGACAAGTTTTTCAGTTATGAGTGTAAACGAATGTCATTCAAGCGAGTTGGGTCATGTTAGCTACATAGCTGGCAGATCGAATCCATCAACGCTGAGAGTCTGCTTGTCATCCACAGTTTGCCCAGAGGCAAACCTTGCAGATGAACGCGGCCAGGCAGTGTCAGGTGGCAGCTGACTTGCAGTGTTGAGGCAGCAGGAGGAATTCTTTGTGTTTTTGTTAGAACACATCAGCACGTGATGGTGGGAGTCACCCAGATGTGCATCAATGATCCATGAGATCAACGAGAGGTGTACAGGACCTTTGGCTGATGCTAAAATGGATGCAGAACTGAACGGCAGCCTCAGATTTGCATATTGACATGATGAGACTTCTTCAGCTGTTACAAGGCTCTTCAAGGTTGAGATTCCCCACTCATGAGTTTCTACATCTCTTGGGAAGGGACGCAGCTATCATCCTAGCTTTGTTGTCCTAGTTGTCTGGGCTCAGCTTTGGTATAGCCGTTGGTTAAGAAGGTTCACCTCATGAAAGGGATGTGCACTGCTGCCCTTGAACTTCTCAAGATGACTGAAAGGTGCCATCTATATGTTCTCAATCATCTGAAGGATGGGAGGAAAATGGGAACTCCTGACTCCCTCTCCATGGGGTTAAGGAGCAACCCTCCCACAATTTCCATGACTTCATGAGGACTGTTGGGTGAGTGTTTGTCCACTGTTCCTGACTAATAACAACCTTGAAATTCACGAGCCCAGTCTGCTCTGCTAGGTCATATGGTTCCCACCATCTTCTGAAAGGAAAACCCTGGGTTTCCATTCCGGGGTTTAAACACTCCCACGTGAGCTCCTCTGCTGTGAAGCCGTTTCTGTGCCTGTTTGGCATTAAAGAAGTTCTCTTGTGTTGCAGTACGAGCGCTTGACACTCTTCTGGAGTTGTTGTACGAATTGTACTACATGCCAAAGACATCAGACATGGGATGTACATCTCTGTGAATTCCTTGAACGTTCTTCTGAATATTGAACAGCACAGCTCCAATGGCTGTTCATTTGACTAAAAAACAAAGAGGGTTTAATATTTAGCAGATTACTCGAGCTTCTCACCAGCTGTGACATGAAAATGGTCCTGTTGTGAATTAGGATCGACTCTGGCAAAGATCTTTATTAGCTGGGACACAACAGTCTCAGCAGCAGTAGAGAACAGCGTGGTGAACTATGAATATCACGTGGCCTAATACTCCATGACTGGAGTAATATCTCTACACAACGCACTGTTCCTCAAGGGCATGACCAGGACTGGCCCTGTTGGTTCAAAGGGACAGTCCTAAAAAGGGAAAGACAGTACAGACACTTTCAAAATCTTGATAGGACATCTTGGTAGGGGACAGACTTTTTAGCAGGGCCTGTAATAACAGGACAAGGAGTGATGGTTTTAAACTCAAAGAGGGGAGATTCAGACTGGAGAGAAGGAAGAAATAGTTCAAGCTGAGGGTGGTGAAACCCTGGCCCAGGTTGCCCAGAGAGGTGGTAGAAGCCCCATTCCTGGAAACATTCAAGGTCAGGCTGGATGGGGCTCTGAGCAACCTGATCTGGTTGAAGATGTCCCTGATCACTGCAAGGGGGTTGGACTAGATGATCTTTAATGGTCCCTTCCAGTCCAAACTATTCTCTGAATTCATGATTCCATGAACTCTGAACACGGGGCACAGAAGTCCGTAGACCTTCCTGTAAATACCAGGATCAGAAATAGTGTCTCTCTCCTGATACAAATTCCTTACAGCTTCCCATGATTTTCTGACCAAGACTGGCCAAGAGACGCGGCAGCTTCTAGGCTTTCTGAGGACATTTTTGTGACTGGAGTTTGGTCTCTCAAATGCCACTGTGTTCACCTAGTCTTTTGCTGGAGATGAAAGTCAGTTATCACACAGTTTTCTTGAGGGACTTGGTAGTAACATCAGCAGCCAAGTAACTTCTTATTAGCCTCCCAGGAGTAGCAAAGATCTCTACTCAGCGTTTACACACACAATCACTCCGGCTGCAAATACATGAACAAAATGCCCCACCAGGTGAAGTGGGGCACTAGGTGGAACGCTGGCTCATGATGACAGTCAGGTCATTCAAAATGGCCACACTAACCTGGACACCTTCAGCCCCTGGAGCACAGTGTACATTGTCCCAGTTACACGTAGAACGAACAAGATGGGTTTTGTTCAGGAAGCCTTTTTTGCTGGCCAGCAACTTGCTTGAACGTAGTCAAGAAAGCTGATTCCCTTTCACCCATCTCTGTAAACCTTACCAACAACATGGAGAAGGCAGACTGGGACTTCCAGCTTTAGCAGTGAAGGGCAATCAGAGATTCCTGAAGTGGATGCTGATGCAACTGCTCTTGATGTGCTGCCAGTCCTGAATCAGCAATCGTTACTCTGCCTCGTGCTCACCTTAACTCTTCATGTAAATTCATGTTGCCACCTCACCAAGGGTTGAGAGGATCATCACTTTAGATCACCAAGGCACTTTGGGCCTTCTCTTTCACAGGACACAGACACTGCTTCACATTTTCCCTCATATGTGGTCCTGCTGTTTCTGGACTAGTCCTTAGACCTTTGTGAGTCACTAGCCAGATCAGGCTCTTCTCCTCTGAATTCTTTTTCCAAGAAGGACTGTGGATCCAAGGATGGGCTGGCTGAGCACATAGTAGGCTGGTACCCCTTCCTAGCTACTGCAGGGTTTTATACATATGTAGAGAGAAATTGTGACTTGAGAGCCATCAAAACTGGTAGAGGTTCTGAAGGACAGTGGGATGTTTCATATTATTTTCAAAGTTCTTCAGTTGGTTGTATTTCTTCAACCCACACTCTCACAGCCATTCAGCCCTTTATTCAAGTATGTCTGTTATTGGAGTACATGGATGACCATGAAGTTCTGAAGACATCTGGGAGACAGCGTACAGTCCAATGAGGAGTTCTCCACTTCAAACTGGAGATACACCATTACCTCCCTTCCAGAACAGCACCGATACCAATACACCGTGGGATGTGTAGGGCTGTTACCAGGCACATGAAGACCAGCTGGAGACCAGTGGTGTGCCTCAAGATTTGATACTGGAGCCAGTTTAACATCCTCAGTTAAACAAATGATCCAGATGATAGGACATCATGGACAGGACACTCAACAGGTTTTCAGAGAATGCAAAACTGTGAGGAGTGACTGATACACCAGATGGTTGTGCAGCCATTCAGAGGGACGTTGACACACCGGAGAAATGGCTAGATAGGGACCTCATCAAGGTCACTGCTGGGTGCCAAGTCCTGCTCCTGGGAAGGAATAACCCTGTGCACCATGTGCATTCTGGGGGCTGACTGGCTGGAGAGCAGCTTGGCAGGAAAAAATGTTGAGGTCCTGCAGAGAAGTTGAACATGAGCCAGCAATGAAAGCAAAGAAAGTCTACAGCATCTTGGGCTGTGCTGGGAACAGCGTTGGCATCAGGTTGATGGAGGTGATGCTTCCCCTCAACTCAGCACTGGTGAGGTTGCATCTGGAGTGTTGGGTTGAGTTCTGGACAATCCAGTACAAGAAAGATTTGGAGCAAGACTGGAGCAAGTCCAAGGAAGAGCCAAAAAGATGATTAAGGAACCAGCGTATCTGCCATATGAGGAGAGGCTGAAGGACCTGGGACTGTTTAGCTTTAAGAAGAGGAAGCTCAGGGGGATCTTATCAATGCACACAAAACCCTAGTGGAAGAGAGCAAAGAAACACAGCTAGACCCTTCAGTAGACCCCCCCCAAAGAAACTCAGCTAGACCCCTCTGCAGTAAAGATGTCCCTGCTCACTGCAGGGGGGTTGGACTAGATGACCTTTGAAGGTCCCTTCCAACCCAAACCATTCTATGATTCTTCTCTGTGGTATTCAGTGAAAGCACCATAGAATCATATAATCCCAGAGTGGTTTGGGTGGGAAGGGACCTTCAAGCTCATCCAGTTCCAACCCCCCTGCCAGCAGCAGGGACACCTTCCACCCAGAGGCAATGGAATGGAAATATAGGCACAAGTGGAACCTGCCAGCAGCAGGGACACCTTCCACCAGAGGCAATGGAATGGAAATACAGGCACAAGTGGAAATAGGAAATTCCGTTTAAAAATAAAGAAAAAGTTTCTTATGGAGAGGGTGGTGAAGCACTAGAACCAGTTGCCATTGAGGTTGTGGAGTCTCCATCTTTGGAGATACTCAAAACCTGGTGGGACAACTTCCTGAGCAGCCTGCACTGTTTGACCTTGCCTTGAGCATGGGAGGTGGCCTAGATGGTCTCCAGAGATGCCTTCTCACACCTCAGCTATTTTGTGGTTTCTGTGACTGTGTGCTTCTCAGACAAGCAGAGCACTGGGGACTTCCAGTTTTCAGGCTGCACCTTTAGAGTTAAGAGAAGGGAAATTTCAAGCTACTTCAGTCCATGCAGGTATAAGGATGTAAACTTTCCACTCCTACAGATCAGCAATGTGTCCTTTGGTTGGTCAAAATCTGCCTTCCTGACTTTCAAATCCTTTTTGGCCCATTCACCATTGATTCCAACTGGATGGGACTGGGCAGTGAAATGATGTGTTGACGTTATTTTAGCAGTCAGTTTGGTTCTCTTATCCCCCTACTAACAGAGTGTTCCGGGGAAAGAAGGGAGGTAAAATTGGGCAAATCTGTCCTTTGATCTCATATTCACCCATTTTCTGTATCCATAACCCAGATGAACGTCACAGCACAGGAAAAACCACCTCATGTACCACTGCATTTCCATGCAGATGATTATTCCTAGCAATGAAGTGGGGCAGGAGAATGACATACAATACAACTTGCACAGTTAGAAAGAAGTTGGAGGACACCAATGGTGGTGTCTTGGTTGCTTTCCTTCCTCCAGGAAATTCCTTGAAGATCACTGCCACATGCTGCAATCTGGTCCCTTCACTAAGCCAAAGAATTTCTGCAAGGTGCCTTAGCAAACCCAGGGATAAATCTTCACTGGCAGCATCAACTAATGATGAACGGGGCTCCAACAGAAGATCCACTTACCACCATCTTCTTTTTAAATTGATGACAGAACTCTAAGTAAAGGCCATCCAGGAGTCACCAAAAACCAATTTCAGCACAAGTAGCACTGAAGCCTTTTCAGCAACAGAAGTCACCCAGAAATACTTGTTTCCTTACAGAAAATAAGTCACCAGAATTTCCCATTCACGTATCAAATCACCAATTCGTGTAGCTGACAAACAACACATTAAAAAACCCCCAAGAATGAGAAACACAGTATTAATCTTCATTAAAGCTTTGTGTACAAAGAAAACCACGTTTGAAAACGCTGAAAATCTGTTCTGCTGGAGAGAAGACGTTGAACATCTGGCTACTGCCGAGAGCAGCAAAAGGGCTCCCTCTGGAGTGGATCCGAAACTCACACAGGAGCCAGATTCCAACAGGCGGGCTGAGAAAATGAAAGTCAGGAAGAAAGCAAATGCCTTCTTGTCTCTTGTCAGTTTACTCATCCTGTTGACAACGAGCACACCGGGACTAATTCAAGGAGACTATATCATGACTGAATGATATGGAACCATGCCCAGAATATTAAGTCATTAATTAGCTTTCATGCATGGACTTGTATGTGGCAAGGAGGCAAATTAAAGGATTCCTGAAGAGACAAGAAAGCTTTCTTAGTATGTAACATACTCCAAAGCATCTCCAACAAAATAAATTATAAAGCCAGCTGAGAATCCACATTTCCAACCCTGGATGATCATGCACAATTCTATAAAAAACTAATTAATACAGCCACCGGTTGTGTACCCACAGCAATAAACTTAATTTGAAAGGGAGAGAGGAATAGCTTTAAGGATATATATATAAAAACATGCTCTACTGTAAACTGGTAGGGGCTGCTTTCAAATTTCCATGTGAGAAAGACCCCACATTCCCATGGTTTATTTGCATACAAGCCAATTAACAGAAAATTGTGTTCATGCAGAAAGAAAAGAGATCACCTACAAATTGAAGTCAACTTACTGCCTGCTTTTGCTCTTCTTCCTAAAAACGTCGGCAAAAGAAAAAGGTGAAGAGAGAAACAGGAGAGATTAATTATCACATGAAAAGGAAACACACACACACAAAACACGCAACAGACCCCACGGAAGAACAGAACACAGCACGTCAGAAACATCTGCAGACACGAAAGGAAACAAGGACCTCGGACACAACAGCCGCGGTGGGACAGCAAAGGTGTCATTTGTTCCATTCCCAGAAGAGACTCTTGTCTAAAATGGCTTTCAGTGTTGGACAAAGCCAGATACATGGGATGGACATCACAGTATGGATATAGGATATCCAATGGATATCTCTTCTGTTACGTAGAACCTTTACTGGCTTCTCTTCCTACCCTGGTCTCAGAAATGCCTCTCTAGCTGTCTTCAAGGTAAGAAATATCAGACTATCATCCTCTAAAGCCTGGAAATACCACTTGGAGTGTGCAACCAGATCGGCTGGCACCTGGGTCCGGAATGGGACAATTCCAGCTTTTTCAGGGTGACAGTGTGTGTTCCCTCCAACGGTGGCTTTGCGGGGACTGCCAGTGCAGAGGGCAGCAGGACCATTGCTAAACACATCTCCCTGAAATTCAGGTCATGGAAGTAAAATTCATGGAATAAAAGCTCCTTCTGACCTTGCAATCTATGAACCCATTTCACAGAATCCCAGAATGTCCTGGATTGGAAAAGCCCTTGAAGCTCATGGAGTCCAACCATGAACCCAACACTGACCAGTCCCCTATGACTAACCCATGTCCCTCAGCACTGTGTCTACACCACTCTTCAATCCCTCCAGGGATGGGGACTCCACCACTGCCCTGGCCAACCCCTTCCAATGCCTCAGAACCCTTTCAGCAAAGAAATTCTTCCTCACATCCCATCTCAACTGCCTTTATTTATCCACCTTCCCTCATTTAATTCCCACCTGAGCAGGATTAACCAAAACCTGTCCCTTGATTCAGAGCAGCTTCTTCTCACTGACTGCTGGACTGAAAGATGTTTTCCTAACAGTGCACGGGGGGCACTACAGAGATATCTGGGAACAACCGCAGAGAATTCCACATTTCTGAGCAGATACTTTTGGGTTTTTATCTCCCAAGACTTGGGGTTCTTTCAGGTGTGTGTTTTGGCACTGATGGAGCAGATGTAGTGTACGGCTCCACTCAACCACGGCTCAACATCAGCAGTGGAGGCCAGTGCTGCCCTCCCCACCCTCCCACACAGTCCCAGTTGTTCATCCTCCTACCAGCACTGGGACTTGCAGGACCAGATGGTGAGCCAGGCCAGAGAAACATTCAGAAATGATCTCCACTCTACCAAAAAAGTCTGAAAAATGAGGCTTCAGCATTAACTACAGATGTGAAAATAAAAAAATCTCAAGGGCGTGGAGCTTCGCTAGAAGGACTGAGACGTTATTAGATAAACCATCAAATCAGCTCGTGAGGAAATTACCAGTGAGGAAATGGAAAAAGTGAAACAGGATCTGTCTGCTGAATGTCCGGGTGGCTGAAAGCAAAAGCCCTGCAAGGAGGAAGACAATCATCACTGCCAACTGCTAATGAGGAGGTGCCAGCTAATGGCACCAGGTGATTACAGAGAATTCAGGAAAAAAGGGAAAGCTGAGGCAACAGCTGGATGAGGAAAAGAAGATAAACAGTAGTGGAAGGAAGTGTCTGATGACATAGTGACAGGTTGTGGCCACTGATCAGCCCAGATGGACAAGCTGCCTCTTGCGTGCAAGGGGCTTGATCTTCTTAGTCAAAAGCTGGCTGGAGTGGCCAGGAGGACACAAGGTCAGCAGCCAACGGGAGCTGCAGCAGCTCTGCAGACTCAGAGGTTATGGAATGAAACAAAATTGTGTAAGGGCCTCTTCTCTGGCATGATCTGCACACGTCCATGATGTTCAAATCCCTTATCACCCCAATCACAAAACCACAGAATCCCAGAGTGGTTTGGGTTGGAAGGGACCTTCAAGCTCATCCAGTCCCAACCCCCCTGCCAGCAGCAGGGACACCTTCCACTAGACCAGGTTGCTCAAAGACTCATCCAACCTGGCCACAAACACTTCCAGGGAGGAGCAGCCACAGCTTCTCTGCCCAACCTGGGACACTGGCTCACCACCCTCACACCAAACAATTTCTTCCTCACATCTCAGCTCCATCTCCCCTCTGCCACTTTCAAGCCATCACCCCTTGTTCTCTCACTCCCTGCCCTTGGCCAAAGTCCCTCCCCAGCCTTCCTGGAGCCCCTTCAGGTGCTGGGAGGCCACTAGAAGGTCTCCCCGGAGCCTTCTCTTCTCCAGGCTGAACAGCCCCAACTCTCTCAGCCTGTCCTCACAGCAGAGCTGCTCCAGCCCTCGCATCATCCTCGTGGCCTCCTCTGCACTGGCTCCAGTAGCTCCATGTCCTTGTGCTGTTGGTGGCCCCAGCACTGGAGGCAGCACTGCAGGTGGGGTGTCAGGAGAGCGGAGCAGAGGGGCAGAATCCCCTCCCTCCACCTGCTGCCCACGCTGCTCTGGGTGCAGCCCAGGACACGGTTATTGGCCTTATCCAAACTGCCCCCCAGGAATGGGTCTGGGTGCCTGCTAAGCTCTGGGTGGTGGTTGGAGATGATGTGGGAAAGCAGTGGGAGCTCTGATCCACAGGCACGTCAGCGACCACACCAACAGCAGAGCAGGTAGGTGAGTGCCTCTCCAAGGAACGCTGTCTGGCACTAACGAGCTCATCTGGAGTTATGTACAGACACAGTCGGGTTCTCACAAGTCTGTGGGACAACACAGTGGAAACACCAATGACAGCACTTAGTGAAGAGCTGAACGGACAGAACTTCTCCTTTGGGCAACACCTCCACCAAATTCTGTAGCTGAAGCCTCCTACAGGAGTGCCAACACACGCTGGCAACAAGACAGGGCATGACACTCGATGCAAAAACCATCCTGAACTCTTAAATTTAACAGCATCGGTAGGTCACCGTGTGGGCTAATGAGTACTGGACCAGGACACTAATCACACGGGTTTGATTGCCTCCATGCTGGCAACTAAACCAGTCCAGGGCTCTGTGGTCAACCATCATAGCTGGAAAAATGGATGAACCTCCAGAGAAGAACTACGTCCTTCCAAATTGATGCTTTCCTCTCTCTCCTGTTTGCAGAGGGAGCCGAGGTACCAAACTTTCAGAGAACCAAAGTCAGGCAAGTTGAATCCAGCTCTACATGGTGGAATGGAGGCTGCATTAAAAATGTAAACAATACCGCAAGAGAAAACGGAAAAAAAACCCATAAAAGCTTAACAGCTGATCTAAATTATAAATGGGAAATTTTGAAGTGGACCAAATGGTGAGAGAAGCTAAAAACTTGCAGGAAAAATTCGTGTCTAGCGGGGCTAAAGCCACCAGAAAGGAGACTTTGAAATGAACACAACTATCAGAAACAAAACAAAGCCTTGAGCTGGTGTGATGGTCATGGTAAAATTCTTAATATGAGCAGAGGAATTGCTATTTCTGTTCCCTGTTTGACTAATAGGACTTTCCTCTTGTAGTTTCTATCAGCAGACAGTGAAGTACTTTCCACTAATAGTGAGAAAAGGTGTTAAAAAGTATCTGCTAGAAATAATATATTTAGATCAGCAGGCTGGGGTAGCTTGCAGCTGGGATCCTTAAAATAATGACACGAGGAGTTAACTGGTCCAGCAAAGGTAATTTTAATAGAGCTTGGAATACTCAGGACTGGAACGCACTGTGTTGTATTGATACTCAAAGAGGGAGGCAAGACAACTTAAATAAGCATAAACATCTTGCCCTGACATTAATTTATTCAAAGTAACAGAAATGGTGATATAAGACTCAATTAATAAGTAACATACGAAGCATTAGAACTTCATGGGAAAGAGGACTCGCCAAATAAATCTGATTTTGTTATTTGAATGCATGACAAGTTTGGCTTCTAAAGGAACTGCACAGATGTAATGTATTTTCCTATCTGCAGTTCCTTTAGAGGCCAAATTTGCAAGCCATTGTCGATAGCCAGTTAGCACCACACCAGATAAATCAAGGGCTTTGCACGGAGTGGGATGGGGATGACTGAGAGCTTTCCCAAAGCACTCGGCAGAAAGGCACAAGGAGGGAAATAGCGACGAAACTCCTCCTGGAACTCTCTTACAGCATTGCTAAAGTCCAGAGGAGAATTCAACATACACTTTGTTTTTTCTCAATTAAAAAACCAAAATTTTATAGATATATATATATAAATTCTGGAGAAGGCAAAGCAAGCAATCATAAAACAGACTGGAGAAGAGTATTGCGAGAAGCTCAGCAGAGCTCTACCTGTTCTAACTGATTTAAAAAAGATGGAGAAGTGCCTTCAGTGAGATGAGTAAGTATCTGCGTAGGCAAAAACCAGGAGTGCTAAAATACTCCTTAATTTAATGGAGGGAGAACCACATGTACCAGAGCCAATGGGTGGAAACTGAAGCTAAATACATTAAACCTGAAAATGAGGCATCAGTTTTTCACTGTGCAAGCAAATTGGCATCGGCAGCGGGTTTTCCATCTTCGCTTTCTTCAGTTCAAGAACAGATGTCTTTCTGGAAGATGCTTTAATCAAAGAGAAGCTGCCAGGCTCCACAGAAAGCTCAGAAGGGGAAATGCAAAGAACCATATGATGCCACATGTAGAACCAAATAATGACCATAGTCACAGGCCCATGGGATGATTCAAGTTGGAAGGGACCTCAGGAGGTTTAAAGTCCAGCTCAGGGTCAAGTTAACCTCAGAGCAGGTTGCTTGGAGCTCTATCCAGTTGGGTCTTGAAAACCTCCAAGGATGGAGACAGCACAACCTCTCTGGGCCCTGCTCTACTGCAGAGCATCCCCATGGGGACAAAGTTTCTCCTTACGCCCAGTCCTCTTTGCCCTTATAGTTTTTAAAGAATTTTGGGAACTGGAGGATTAATTACGAGATGCTACATTTAAAAATGATAAATCTAGTAAGAGCCAGCTTCTAAACTAACCTTTTGTATAATACAGCCCAGAAGATGTCATTAAAGTTTCTGTCAAGCTCATAACTGAACTGCATGATTCAACTTCTTTGGTGTGAGGGTGGTGAGCCAGTGTCCCAGGTTGGCCAGAGAAGCTGTGGCTGCTCCTCCCTGGAAGTGTTGGTGGCCAGGTTGGATGAGGCTTTGAGCAACGTGGTCTAGTGGAAGGTGTCCCTGCTGCTAGCAGGGGGGTTGGGACTGGATGAGCTTTAAGGTCCCTTCCAACTCAAACCATTCCATGATTCTATGACACCAACGTCCTCTGCAGCTCCATGCAATGCAACCTTCAACCAGTTGGGTAAGAGGAAACACACAGTGCCTGGGCAGTTGGGAGATGAGAGGATGGTGGCCATCAGGCAGAAGAGGCAGGGTGCTGCCTGCCTGCAACTTGCCTAGTGAGCGGGCAAAGCTCCACAGGTTGCTGAGAAAGACAGTCCCCATGGCCTTCAAGGCTTCCGAGGAGGAAGAGCAGAAACTCGGGTCAGCCAACAGAAGAGCCACTCACCCCAAGGAGATGACAGCATTGACATCAGGTGGTGTTTGGGAGAAGCAATTTGTGAAGGCTCACGAGTTCTTTGAAAATACCCCAAGCACAAATACAGGCTGGGTGATG
>NW_010299663.1:0-8982 GCF_000700745.2 Antrostomus carolinensis | reverse complement strand
CTTCACATCTCATCTCCATCTCCCCTCTGCCCGGTTACAATAAAACAGAGTTGGCAGCTGAGGGACTCAGGTGACAAGAGAAAAGAGCTCTCTGGGGCTGTGCCACCTTCATGGCACCCATGTCCTCACCACCCCATGCAGCTCCCCTCACCTCTGCAAAGGCACCTCTGATCCATCTGATCCATCATCTGATCCAGACCTACAGGCCAAAAATTCAGCCACAATGGATTTACCAACACAGGAGCACAGCAGCAAGAACGGTTTATGGCACACGTGTAACTATTCAGCTCAAGCCAGAATTTCTTCTGACTGGCACCAGCTTTTAAAAGTGCCTTGGGAAAGCTCCAGGTCCCAAAACACGGCAAACCCCGTTATTCAGAGCAACAAACAAAAACTTGCTTTTGCTTTTCCAGTCCCAGGAGCAGGCCCAGCACACACATAAACGGCCATTTTGAGGATAAAAACTCCCGCTTTGGGTAATCCTCACAGGCCATCACCTCATGGTGCGTGTGTAGGCTGGCTTGTGGAGCTGGCACTTTGTTCTCCCTTCTGTCAATCAATTAACCCTGGCCCCAGCTCCTTGGTAAATCACTGAAATACATGAATTTTAGAAAAATTACGTTTGGAAAACACGTGCTGCCCAAGGCTGGGCTCTGTAAACGCCCCTCTGCCTGGGCCAGCCTCCTCAAGCACCGCCACACCGCCCTGCTGCTCTCAAACCTCCCTGGAAACCTGCTTTTCTGGCTCTGCATTTCCCCCCCTGAGATTTGGAAGTGGAGGGTCTGGGGAGGCAAAACTAACTGCAAACCAAAGTGGGATCCAAGCAAACTGCTGGCCGAAGGCAGAGATTTCCAAGTGAAAACGCGATGCAGCTTGAGGGGGTTTTGCGCTTGAATAGATTTGTCATTTTTTGTTAACAAATAGGAAAAAAATGAAGAGACACTTATTCTAGCAGAGGCAGCAATACTACTTAAGGCTCTTTTCCAGGAGTTTTCTGGTTGAGTAAGAAAGAGTAGTTGGGACCCAGCATCATGAAGAAACCCAGACACTTTTGTCAGCAATGAGTTTTCCAAGCAGCACGTACTCGCCCCGCGCTGGCAGTGCCTGTGCATCCCGCTGCTGGGGAAGCCAGACCCACTGCATGGTTTCTCTGTCCAGCCCCAGCTACGCTCCGATTACTGCCCTGCACAATGAATCCTTTTGTTGGTGTCTTGTGTGGAGTGAATTCAGGGAGATTTGATGATTCACAGTTATTCTGCCAGCTTACAAAAAATAAACCAAGCCTATTAAACAAATAATTTACCTAGCCCTAGCAGGCGACACAGAAGAGCATTCTGCATTCCCAGCAGCCATAAAAACACCCGGAGAGGAGGGAGACAAAGCGAGCGCTGCTGGGGAAGCAGCAGCCTCTGCGGAGCGCTGAGGCTCAGGGCTGCGCAGCTGTCGCTGCCCGACTCCTGCCAGGGCTGAGGAGCTCCCAGCCTTTCGCTGCAGGAGGATGGCACAATGCCGCAGGCACTGGGCACGGGAGAGGCAGAGCACAGGGACCACAGGGCAGGGAAGGGCACCAGCATCGCTGGCTGTGAGCATGGGACAACTTTTTTGGCCGGGGCAGGAGCAGCCAGAGAGCTGGTGATGGTCTGCAGGACTAGTTGTGTGCGTGGATGAGGCAGGGCGATGCACCGCTCCAGCAGCCCAGGGTTGGGAGAAGCACACTTCTCTGGGAGGTGAGCAAGCAGGGACAGCAGCCACCCAGGTGTGAAGTGACAGGGACACAGGCAAGCAATTCAGTAGAGAGCAACTGAAACATCATTTAGTTTGGTCCGAGCAGTTTCACAGTGCTGAGAATGGTGGGATGGGACAAATGAGCCAGCCAGCAGCACAGCACGTTGTCATTTAGTGCAATGGACAATGCAGAAGGTGGACAGGAACAAGTCAGATGCTGTGTACAGGCAGGTGGCTGGAAGATGAACGTATCTCCAAAATTTTGCCTTGGGTGGGTAAGGAATTTTTGGTGTTGGACAATATAACACCTGATATGGGGAAATAGAAGAGAGATCAGAGATCTACTAAGTTCCTAGTGGCTGTGATAAAGGAAAATAGAAAAATAACACAAATTTGTACAGAATGGGAACATGGCAAGATTTTTATTGAGAGGGATTCTGTCTGAAAATCAGACGTGTGACAGCCCTTAAGAGAGGAGCGGGTTGAGCAGGGCTAGGAGCCAATTCCAGGGTGTTTGGGTGCAGGCATGGAAACAAGAAAAGAGTAGGACATTGTAATTGAAGAAAGGAGAAGACGGGAGCATCCCAGGCATTTTACTGGCCATAATAAATCACCTGTCAAACAAAAGGCTCAGGAGATAAACCTCAGTCCTCTACAGAGAATCTGCACAATCTCTCCATTGATGCGCTGCTCCTCAGCACCATTCACACTAAATGTTCATCTGTTGCTCCAAAAGCACGAGTTTGGTAGTAAATCTTGCTCTACATAAAACACAGTTTTTGGCAGAATTGCTCTAGTGGGAAAGATGACTGGTAACGAGCACTCTGCAAGCCAAGCACCAGCCCTGCAGCTCTCGGGCTCAGGGGGGTCCGGCAGCGACCCTGCTGGAAACCCCTTGCCCCGGCCCACGCCCCACACACTCCAGGGCCGAGAGCTGCCCCTGCTGCCGTCCTCCCACAAGCAGAACCTGACTTTCTGTGAAAAACAAACGCTGCCAGGGAACCCAGGAAGGGGCTGGGATGCCGTGGGTGAGTCCCAGCCCAAGCCTGGGGTTAGTCCTGCTGGAAAAAGACCACTCGGGGCTGTACTTGGAGCAGGGCTGGAGGGGAGACGCCAAGGGATGCTGAGAGGTGTCAAAGAATGATGCTCCAGGAATATCAGGTCCCTGGAGAAGGTGCCGTTGGGACATGGAAAGATCTGTCACATACAACTACAACATATAATTTCCCAAAGCAAGTAAATCTAATTTACATAACAATTACATGCTTGTAAAGAGCAGGGGTAACGATGTTGTGTTGCTTTGTGTGCTCGGGACCTTACAGTTCAGAGCTTGCTCTCCATAAAAAAATCCAAACAGAAAAAGAGAAGCAGGGGCCATTTTACAATCGATTGATCCCAGCGGCGGTTACTTCCCCGTGTAGCATTCACAAGTATTGGAAGAGCAAGTGCCAGATTTTCCTAATAACAAGCTGTGTCATAGGACAGACTTTTATTTTCTTGCTACACTGGTTCAAATGTGTGGCTGCCTCTGAGGTCAAAGTTGAGCATCTGAGGATGTTAAACATTTTATCAGAATGGTCCACAATACAACGCGAAAAAAAAAACCCAAACAATCATAAAATTATCTGATAGTGTCACGATTTTCTGCTATTCAGATATCACTAAGAATAAAGAAGCAGTGATGTCTGAAGAAAAATAATCCAATCATGAATTAATGATCTTTAATAAATATCAACGTCTAGGATCAGTTGTGAAATTTCTACTTAAAACAGCTTTTAAAAAGGAAGGATTACATTATAATTCACTTTATGACACTTTCAACACAGAATTTTTAAATGAAAAATGGGATGAGATGGGATTTAATCATAATAAATACTTCAACCTTGAGATATAGAGAAACCAACAGTAACCATGGCAACGTGGTCACTCCAGTAAGGCTAATGTAGATTATTTCCAGGGCAGTAGCCTTGTGTGTGCTCAGGAAGCAGAGGTAATGTTTGCTTAAAGCAATTCCTAAATTAAGGAAAATTCTTAGTCAGAAGCTGTCTGGCAGTCTTTGTTTGCAGCTTCAGACTGTAAGTTTTCCATGATACCCTTGTCATAGATGCAGCTGCCCTAGAAGAGCAGCAAATACTGTTTGAGAGGGACACTCCCCTCCTGTTGCCCTGAGTGGGGCAGACCCTCTGGTCACACCAGCTCTCCCGTCAACAAGGCTTTGGGAAGCTCTGGAGCGGGCGGGATGGACACGCCTCAGCCGAGAGGGACACTCAGGTAGCTGTTAAAAGCCCTCTCAACTTCAACAGCTGCAGCCTTGCCGCCAGTCACCCATCCCAGAGTAAGGCAGCTCATGCTACATGACCCCAGATCCTCCCTGGTCCTTCAGCCTTTCTGAGATCTCTGCAAGGTAGAATTCCCTAAGCCATAGCTTGGTTTGGAGGAGTTGGGGAAGGGGGACGACCTTTACCTTTGATGTGTTGCCGGACCCTTTTGCAGCCTGTCTGGGGAGCTGCTGTGGACTCCTGTTTGGTGACAGGAACTCTTCCTGCATCACCAGGAGATGTGGGCTCCTCCTCAGGCTCGTGTGATCTGCAGCAAACCGCCAAGAGCAGCCAGACTCAGCGATTGCTCACACAATCAAAGCGCTCAACTTCCAGTGGGATCATCTGTGGAATAAAATATACGAAACATGCCTCAGGGAACCAGAATCCAGCCCTGATGGCTTGTTTGCCCTCGGCTATTGCAGGGCACTAGTACAGCTGAACTGCTGGAAAAGCTTCCATAAGCACACATCCCAGTGTCAGAACAAGCGGATTGGAGACGTGTAATACGGAAGCTGTTTGCGCTGCGCTACATCACCTTTGGGTTTTTGAACCTTACATAGTCTCCTGCCAGCAAAGTGCTGTTATCTTGTCAGATTAACAAGTAAGAGAACTAGTTCTGCCTCTGTGCCCTTTTTTATCTGCGTGAAGTGTCATTGTAACTTGGCACAGACATGGCTACAGCCGTGTATCCGGCCTTTGCACCCAAAATAACTGCATCCAAAGACAAATCCTATGTCTCATGCCTTGGGTTTTCCATGTGAAAACTCTGGGAGGCTGCAAGGCTTAAGACATTCTTGAGCCATTTGAGCTGCTCAGATGAAAAATGCGTTGCATTTCTCTCGGACGGTGCTGGTATGGTTCCTTCACCAGACACAGAGCTGGATGGACAAACCAGGGGGCAGATCTAGGCAAAAGCAGCCCCTTTCTGCTCATGTTGCATATTGCAGCTGCAGCAGGATCTCGATAGCCTGCCTGCTGCACCCGGGGCCTGCATCCCTGACTAGAGCCCTGACTCCTAGGCACAACCTGCAGATTCTTTCCCTTCCCCAGTCCCACCAGGAGACTGGAAATAGCCCTTCCCAGCAGCCCCACAGTACACAGCAGAATACCCAGAACCTGTCTGGGTGACAGGAACTGCTTCGTTACAGCCCCTGAGAGGCAGAGCACACGTCAAAGAGCATGGGAGAGAGCAGTCTCCGTGGGGTGACAAGCAAAGAAAAGCTGCAGTTGTAAGAGGGGAAAAAAGGGAACCAGAACTAATTGCATTCACTTCCATCTACGGCCTTTCTCACACTACGCAGGCTTTGCCCTGCAGATCTACAGGGGAAGGGGAGCTGGCCCAGAGCGATGCTCAGCATGAGCCGTGGTGTAAAGCTGGTGGCAGAGTCAGGGGGCCATCTGCACTGGAGTTCTCCATGTGTCCTACAACAACAGCCTCGAGCCAACCCCGCAGCATCGGGAATCTTTTGGAAAAGTGATCTGCTGTGGACAGTACCAAGCAAGAGTTGGTGCAGAAAAATTACTATAAGCCGTTTCCATCATCGATTCTCCAGGTTATTTGCAGTTTACCTTCACTAATGTCCACTGGTAACAAGGCTATCTTTACTGGGAACTCTCAGCAAAGAGGGCTCCCTTGTCTCCCAAACAGTCCGTGTAGGAGGATATAATTTGGGAGCAAACATGTTCCTTTTCAGGTAAAGCATCCAGAGGTTTGCTTTTTATTTTTATTTCCTTTGGGTTTCCAACAGCTCAGTCATAAGTAGAAGGATATCTTCAAAAAAGATGAGTGTAGTATCTTTGAAGGCATTAATATTCAGAGAAGAAGAAGAGCACTCTAAAAATATGAGCCCATCTGGGTACCGGTCTTTTTCACTCTTACCGTTTTTAAGCCTTTGTAGTAGCAGTAGAATTCAGCATTACGCTGGTCGGTAATTCAAGTCCCTGTAAGAAATGGGAATATTTACCTCTGACTAAAAGTGAGAGGTGTTATGATAAACAACATGGCAACAGCAGTTCTTCTCAGTAGCTCTAATTCTCCTGTAAAAGGCATTTGAGTCACAATCTACTCAGAACGTGGCGTAACTATGCAGGGCCAAAGTTGCGCTGCACGTTGCTTAAGCAGTTGTGAAAGGTCTCTTGCTAACAGTTTCCTGCTAAAGATCTGTTACCTCTGATTTCCTCGGAGAGATTACCATGACCCTGTGGTCAAAGCTGCGCTTTCGTTTCTCTGCTGCACTCTGCATATTCTGCTGGTGCTTCAGGGAAAGGGCACCCAGCGCCCGCTCCGATGGCACGGAGCGCGGGGAGTCAGGCAGTGGTGAAAGGTGGCTTGAAGACACCCTTCTTCAGCACGGGAGCCTCCAAACCACCCACATCCTCCTCTCAGAAAGGAATATTCACAGCTGTCCCTGCAAAAGGCAGGAGGGTCTGTTGTCCCAGGCTCTTCAGGAAGGGCATCACCTGCACCACGCTGTCATTTGCACATTAATATCCAGGGTGGGCATTTGAGATCCAAGCAGCTGTTTAAGTCCCATCCATAGGACAGGTTGGGGTCCTTTGCCCTCTGCTGCTTCAGCCCACAAATAAGTGCTTTTGCACAACAGCTTTCAGGGGAAAGTGACAGGAACTTTGTTTCTAGTTCACTCCATTGCTCTACTTCCTTAAATTTAATCTGGTACTAAAACCACGGTGGCCCAGACTTCTGCTTGGGCCAGTCCCACCGCGGGGCACAGCCATGTCACCTGCCAGCCCCGCTTCCAGGGGCTTCGGTACAAACCGTCACCATTTGTTGGAGTTGAGTTTGGAGTTTGGATGTGATCTGGTCTGTGCTTTGCTCATACGGGATGTGTTCTCCACTGCTTACCTGCTCCCAGGAGTCCCTCACAGTTTAGTAGCAGTCCACGCCTTGTGTCATTGAAGACAAACTCCACTGGCCTTTCTTCCCCTTACACCCCTTTTCCGCAGCGATGGTCGCGGTTACCTGTGTCCCGAGCAGTGCCCTCACGCGTGGCACACGCAGACCACAGTCAAACTGGAGCGACAGAACATTTGTTCCAAAGATTGAGCTGTAACTGTCTCCATGCAGAAGGTCTTGACCTGCGACAGCCAAGGGCTGGGGCTCTGAAGGTGACAGTCCCACCATGTGGGTCATTTGTCAAACTGTCCTCTGCTCTAAGGGGCTGATGCTGCACATGCCAAAGTGAACCCAGAGACACAGACCCGGCAGCCTTCTCACAGTCTGCCGTCCAAGAAATAAATCCCGTGGGTGGGGCAAAAGGAACTGGAATGCAGTATGGCTTTAAAAATGATTTTAACATTCATTCATAAATGCAGATGGCCTCTGTTACAGTCATTTAAATTATTCTCATCTACGCTATTGGCATTAACTGAACTTTGCCAAAACCCAACTTGCCGAGAACTGTTTGTTTCTTTTGAAAGAATATTAAGGGATTTTGGTACAGAATATGAGTTGTAGCTTAAAATACATGATGTCCACATGCAAAATAAATAAATCCAAGAAATCTAGTGTTTCTAACCACCCACTGAATTTAAATAAGTTAATTTGATTTAATTGGTTTCTAAGGGGGAGGCAGAAAAAGCAACACAGGAATCCTTGTCACAGGAAGGCATGATTTCTATCTGAAATCTAACACAATTAGTGGAGAAGGATTCAGTTACTGAAGACAAGAAAGAAGGCAAATCAAGAGTCAATTGAGTTGCTGCAAAATTTAATATCTTGCTGTCATCTTTGTTCTTAGTAGAGAGTTGCTGTAGCAACAGACCAAAAAAAGAACTTGCACTAGAGGAGGAGCTTGCTGCTCTTTTAACAACGTCTTTTTATCATCCCTGAATTGCTGTTTATGAACAATTAATCACATCCAGCGGTATCAATGACTACAGATACCAGGCCAGATCCTGCAGATATTAAGCCCATCACACCGAGAACTGTGTTTTCAGCTCCTCTCTGTAGGTTGTACGACGGCAATTTTCTTGTGTAGGATTGAGCCCATTTTTATCACATGTGAGATGCAGCTATTCCTCGATCCGTTTACATCACCAGTGGCTCTGCACCTTGCAGATTAGGGCTGCTTGTGACTACGCAGCCTATAAATAAGAAGCAGCCTTTCCTACCACTTTCTTTCCAGATGACACAGATGGCAGCAGCTCATGAGGACAGGGCATGGGGCAGCAGACCAAGCAGCTTCAGGGCTAATGACCACAGCAGCTTCGGGGCCCATTCCACAGGCCAGGCCTTCCAGAGCCGTGTGCGTTGGGTCCAGCTGAAGCCAAAGAAACGCTCCAGCGTGTCAGTGGCTGTCGGGCCCTGACTTGCTTCCTGACATTTGGGTCACTGCTGTTTATTGTTTGCTATTAATTGAGTCGTGCACGATCTCCATGTCTCCATCTGCAATGTGAAACCCACGAATCGCATTTTTAGGCACTCTGGGATCCAGAACTCCCAGAGTAAGCGCAGGATGGCCGAAGCCTGGACCTGCTTCGGTCACGGTTGGGGGACAGCGGCGCAGAGCTTTGCCTGGGGATGGGGTGCGCTGGCCAGGGAAATGGCCCCTCCACCACCCCCCTCAGACCAGTGGGACCAGCACCTCCCAGCCAGGCGTGGCGGTCCCTGTACGTCGCTGCAACAAAACAGCGTCACTGTACATCACAGCACACCCACCTGACGTGATGGTTGATTGCATTTGCCATCAATGTGCAGAAATAAGGGTTGATAAACCTCCCCCTCTCCAGCCGGCACCTTGCCAGGGCCAGGCATTCCCTGCAGCAGTCTCTGTCCCTTGGCAGCAGCAAGAGGCACGAGGCAGCAGCGTGTGGGTGGGCATGGGGCCCACTGGGGCAGAAATGGGGTCTGATCTGGGACATCGGGCTCTTGGGCTCACCCCCGTTTCCTCATCTGTAAATGGAGTCAGCATTCCTG
>NW_010299662.1:40349-42992 GCF_000700745.2 Antrostomus carolinensis | reverse complement strand
TATATATATATATATTAAAAAAAATCCCCAAAACAACCAAAAAAACCCCACAAGAAAAAAATAATTAACCTACTGTCCTATATTAAATCCTATGTTCATAATTGGATCTTATGGGCCTTAATTTTCATTGGCCAAAGCTGAAGGAACATCCAGGACCATAAGCAGAATGTGTTAATCTGACCTTATTCTGCAATTCTATTTTGCAGAGCATCCAGGCTAAAGACCTCTCTCACGCATCACTCATGAACCTTTTCCAAGGGAGCTTTAACTCTGAAAATAGTAATATTAGTCCTTGTGTCATGGGAGATGGTTTTGGTCATATGGGAGTGTAATATCCTGAAACTGAGCTCTGCCCAGAGCTGCAAACCTACTTGTGTATAGCCAAGAGGAGAATTTTGTAAACTGAAAAATAAAACCCTTAAAATTGTATATATCTTGCAGAAAAAAAAGTAACAGATTAATATGAAATAAGAGTAACTTTTTGCTTCTTTGGTGACATCCTTTATGGTTTCTTATTCATAACAATTCTTCAGATATTGAGCAAGCAATTCTATAAGTATAGGATTTATCAAAGCCTAATGAAGATTTTTAATGGATACATATCTTGAAGTTTTGTTCCTTCTGTTTTTTTAAGGTGAAAATACCAACAGAAACTGTTTCTCCAGGAAGCTTTTCCTGTTCTAGGGACAATTCATAATGCCTCTCTCCTGTGTAAATTATCTGATGTCTAATGGTGACAGACGCGTACACACATACACAGACTGTGATTGCATAAGCCTTGTTTCCTGAGTAAACCATGCTGAAAGAACCCATCAAGAATGCTAATCAGAATTTGAGACTTTCAAATACTGTATGATGTAACATAGCTACAGCTTCTCATGTAAAGTTGCAAAACATATATTCATAGGTCTACATATGTGTGTATTTAGAGTTTATAGATATATGTTTATATATTTGAGCAGGTATATATATATATTTATATCATCCTTAAAAAAATATATTTATTATATATATATATATATGTGTGTGTATATATATATATATGCACAGTTTTTCATGTACTAGAAAGTCCCTTCTTCAGGTAGTACATTATCAGTTTTGTTGCCTGTGCCATTGAACGCGTATTAATTTGATGCGACACAGCTTGCTGCATGATTCATCCAAAATGTGAAAAAGGGCAGAGTGGGTGGATTGTCATTTACCCATAATACAGCCTGGGGCAAATGGGCCCTGGACACCCACGTATTTAGAAATCTAACATACCTGTGAAACCTTTTTTCACCCCTCTGATTAATATGGAGACACTGGGGTGAGTTTTATACACTCTGCTCATCAGGCCAATGTATAGAGACTCGCTGAGCTGAGACATAAATATGGCCTAATCATCAAATGTGGATTCAGGTCTCCCCTGCTGAGTAGGTAACAGTCTAAAGTGTTTAAACTGATACCTGCCCAGCATGTGGTATCTTAATCAGCATCACATTCCTGTACTTCCTCCCTCACTTTGGTCTACAGAGACAATGACCTCAGGAAGACAATTTTATTTTAGTGTTCAAATTTGCCTATATGAATATATTTTTAACTCCTGCATTACCTCACAGATGAACACTGCAGCCTCTGTGCAGAAGAAAAGGTCACCTGTACCTTATTATAAAGAGAGGTCATCAGATGGAAGGCTGAAAAATTAGAACCTTAATAAGCAGTTTAAGAGTTCACAATTTTTTTTTCAATTTTTATAATTTTAGGCCAGAATCAGAAGTTAGGCTGGTATGGAACAGATTTACAAATCGTATTCTTCTCCTTCAAACTACAGGGTTGCAGCATGGCTGCAAACAACCGTGGTCACCCAGGAAGGTCCAGACAGGAGCAGATCATCCCTGAGGATGCTGTCTCCCCATCCCTCCTGCATCCAGCACTTGGGGGCCACCAAACCTGCGTGTGCCATTACCTTCTTTCTGGGCAGCTCCAGCCAGAAGGGAAAACTTGTTTTTCACATTGCTACTCAACTTCTGTTGGCCACAGGCATGGTGTGTATGGACTTTTAGAAAAGTCAGTAGTTGTTTTTTGAATTTCAACCATGTTTATTGTGCTCAGGGACATATTTCCTTGGCAGAGGTCTGGTGTCTTACTGGTGCCTGGCTGGAGGCAGGGACCAAACCCCCAGAAACCCATGGATTTCATATATGTCTGGAACAACCTATTTGCACCCTAGTTTTAGGATGGGCTGATGGAATGGGAAGGGGTGTGAAAATTTCCATACCTAAGCCCAGCCTTGAGCATCCTTCCTCCATACATCTCACAGAAGCTAGGGGCTCCCGGCATGCTCACTTGCTCCTCTCCAGCAAGTTGCCTGGTCCCTGTCCTTCCCATAAATTACAGCTGGAGACACCAAGAGTCCTATTCCAGGTAGGAGAGGTCCTGGGAGAGCAAGGAGAGTCTCCTGGACGCCTCAGCTTTGTTTCCCACTTTCACCGCGGCGGCAGAGCTGGGTGGCAGCCGAAGCAGCGGGAGGGCTTATCTCCAGCTCCCAGCACTTCCCCCGGCGTGCATGTGGGAGCCGGCGTGCCACAAATTTCCAGTGTCAGGGGGGGAGAACCATGGCCAGGCCAACAGGAAGGCTCTCTCGCCATGCCGCCGCACGCC